>NW_006382797.1:0-2905 GCF_000327345.1 Myotis davidii
TGTGTGTGTGTGTGTGTGTGTAAGGGATGACACTCCAACCAATTAAGCCACGCAGCCATGGCATAATTCTAATTCCATAACACTACATTCGAAAATTTTAAATATCTCATCTTCCTTAGGTATATAATATGAACTCATGTTTCATATATGTAATATAATCCCATTTTTTTCTTCAGAGAATTTGCTTATACTGATTTTTTTGTAAATTATTTGGTAAAATCTATGGGGGCAGATAGTAGAATCATATGAAGGTTCTCTTAATAATCATTGAGTTTAGTTTTATGCCATATACGTATGAGAATTACTGGTCTTTTACAAAGTTCAATTCAATAACAGTACATGTCTCTTTCATATTAATAGCTCACATGATTGTTTCTCCTGTGACTCAGAGGCAGGATTGTTTTCTAAATGTGAACTCACACCCACTCTGTTATGAGGCTCGGTAAAACATTGCCATACTGTACCTCCAATTTTTCTCATTTAGTATGTTCATTCAGAGCAGTTAACCCTTGTTTCTAGTTCTAAAATGAACTGCCTTTGTTTTCATTAAATGTCAGAATCCAGGAGTACTAGTCAAAACAAACAAAAAAGAGTAATTTGTTGGACAACTTTTAGGCATGGAAATACCCTGAGACCTTAATGTGACTTAGCTCCCCATAGAAGCAATGGAGCCACATGACTTAGGATTTGGAAGAAATTTGGAATATTCCTCTGATTGCATGTGTGTATACATATGATTTCTTTCACCTTCAGTTATTTGTTGTTCTATCCATCTTACATTAGGAAAAGATCTCATTTCACTGACACCATAAAATTGAGTTGCCTACCTAATTATCCCCAATTTTTCTCTACTCCTAGTTTTACCAGCATTCACCAAGCCTTGAAGGGATTGGGAGAGCTAAATATAAGATACAGGAAACACTGCAGAAAACAAGAGAATAAAAGATTTACTCTGATAAAACTGAATTCTGAGATGTTGGAGATCTCTAGATTTCCAGAAAAAAAATATGGAGTTGGCGGATCATTTTAAAATATTAATTTGTCCATTCACTTATTCAGTGATTCATTCATTCAAGAAAGATTTATTGAATATTTACTATGTGCTTGTCCATCACTAGTCACCAGTGAGGAAAAGAGAAGCCAGCCCAATCCTTGGCTCAAGTTTTCCATTTTTTTGAGATGGACTAACAATTAGAGGCAATATCTAAGCTGCGTCATGAATAGCAAATAGATGTTAGTCAACTCAGGGGCTGGAGGTAGAGAGTGAGTGGACCCAGGAGATGGAATGACACAGGTGAAAGCCTGGGAAGAGAGAGCCTGCAGCTGGGGAGCTGAAGGTAATTCAGTTTGGCTGGAACACTACAGGGTAAGAGAACAAATCGTTATAAACAATGTTAGATTGTTAAGCAGGATTTTTGTTAAGAAATTTCAAATCATTTAGGATATTGAAGGAGGTATCAAAGTGTTAATATGGGGGTGCTTTGCCACATTACGTTTTAGAAAAAGTAGGCTAAAGGAAGTGGAGAGAGTGGATTAGAGAAGAAACTACTGCTGCAGGGAGATGGAGTCCTTGGCAG
Organism: Myotis davidii; assembly: GCF_000327345.1. Taxonomy (NCBI): domain Eukaryota; kingdom Metazoa; phylum Chordata; class Mammalia; order Chiroptera; family Vespertilionidae; genus Myotis; species Myotis davidii. The sequence continues at coordinate 1,578 of NW_006382797.1, forward strand.
GCTAGTGCAAGCGTCAGGAGAGGGAGAGCTGACGGTCTAAATTAGTGCTTCTCAAAGAGTGATCTCTGGACTGGAGCGTTACAATCATCTAGAAACTTGTTAGAAATGAAAATATTGTGAATCAAAGTATGAATTATAATAAATATGGTAATTTAAGTAAAGCTGTAAAACTTACATTTACCTCATAAGGTGATGTGAGGCTGAGATGAGAGCATCTCCGTTTTATGGTAATTTTCAATGGTTTTTCAAAAATGACAGCATGATAGAATTATTATTTTTGCCTCAATAGATATTTATTTCAAATTCCAAAGAGTAATGAAAGAATTAGCACACAATACATATAAATAAGTAATTAAGATTTCTCCGAATAGCCTGCTAATAATAAAGAGAATGATAATATTAATTCTAACATTAGCTACCATATACCTAGAATTTATTGTGTACAAGGCAATTTTCTACGTGTATAACATGTATTAAATCACTTAATACTCAGAGTATCCTTAGCCAGTAGATGTATTAGCATTCCATTTTACAGAGAAGGTAACTTACCCAAGTCTTTATAACTAGTAAGTGTCAGATTCAAACCTTGGTTATTTTTGTACATTGTTCATATACTTAACCACTTTGAGGTTCTGCTAGAAACTAGTTGAGATGTGCTGAGAGAATGGAGTTTTCATCCACTGTTGGGCAGCAAACGAGTATAATTTTTAGAAATAATAAAGGCCAAGAAAACCAGGATGGCCTGTTGTGTCTGTGTGTGTGCATGTTTCTGGGGGTTGGAGGTGTGTTCAGCAAACAAAATCCGAATGAGGTGATAAGGTACAAAAGAATAACCTCACAATTTGTTTCGCTAGCAAACTTCTGCTGTAACCCTAAGGTTATCAATGAATACAAACTGAGTTTAGAATTTCTTCTTTACATAAATTTCCAAAGCACATAGAAAAGAGCCTTAGACATTGCTCTTCATTTCTTCTCAAACAACTTTATAAAATATATTTGCTATTCCAAGTCTAAAATAGCTGTGTTGTGTCATCGATGTGGAAAAGTACAGAGAGTCTTAAAATGCTATCAAAAGATATTGGGATCATACTTTTTTCATAGGGCTACGTTCAATAAGAACTTATATATAAAATGGCAGGATTAATAGCAATAGTCAAATTATAGGCCATTTTAGTTAATTAACTATTATTTTAATAGGCATTTAATATAGATTTTTGGAGACGTTATATACATTTTCAAAAAGTTAGAGGGTGGTAAAAGACATCACTAAAAGTATACTGAAATGCTGGGGTCCGACCCCAGCGGGTCCAGGTGTCCCCAAAGGTGTG
>NW_006382798.1:0-2905 GCF_000327345.1 Myotis davidii
ACACACACACACACACACACTCCTTACAGGAGGTCTTAACATTTCCTATGTTCACATTTCATTTCTCGTGTTGAAATAGCCAGTGAACATAAATTGTTCCAAACAAAACTCAGCATTGCAAAACCAAGTGTTCTAGAACACATTTTAAAAATTCTATCCAAATGGAAATTAATTAAATTTTCAAAAGAAATTAAAATCATTGTTAACTCAGCATGGGGGGGTGGGGAAGTAAGAGTGCTTAGATTTTTCTCAAAGATCTCTAAGTTTACAAATAGCTAAGTTTCCTCACATACATAGATAGAGGCAATCAGTGATGAAGAGATTAATAAACTGGGATCCCTGTTTTTATCTTCAAGGACTGTTTGTTTGCTAGTTTGTTTAGCTACTGGGTGCTTGCTCCACTAAAATATGCTAGCAGACAAAAAGGACTCTGCTCCATCTGACAAAGCTGTAGCATGCATTTATTTAATTTGCCAATCACAAAGCTAACATTTGAGGGTAGTAGGTTTTTAATGAAATCTTCAGTATGCCCAGTAGCCTGCCCTGTGCTTGCGATCCTTTCTGAGTTGTAAAGGCCAGGCTTGGTTTGCAGCTACTGCCACAATTTCATAGAACCATAGAATGTTAGAGCTGGAAGAGACCTTAGATTATTTGTGACTTGACCTCCTAGCCACTTTAAAACCATTGTTCGAAAAGCACTGTGCTCTGTAACTTTTCTGTTGCTAAACTCTCATTCTGTATAAAAGAAATGGAACAGCTTGTTAAAGAGTTATTTGGTGGAGTCCCTTTATACCCCTGAAGTTTGGGTGAATTTTTGAGCCTTTTGATAAACACTGATCAAGAAATTATTTTCTGCAAGTGAGGACCTTGGAGGAGAGGAAGAAAAGGAAACCAACCTTTGCTGAGTTTCCCATAGGGGCCTGGTGACCTACTTACATAATCTCTTTTGAAACTTGCCTTCAACGATTGCTATGGTCTTCGTTTTACAGAGTAAGGGCTGAGGCCCAAAGAGTTTTAAAGTAACGTGTTCCATGTCTTAGAGTTAGTGAATGACAAACCTGGGATTTAAATCATTTAAAACCATGTGGCTCCATATAAAACTAATGTTTTGTTGATTAGCCCAAACTGTTTCTCTTGAGTTTTATTCAAATATCTAAACAGAAATCACCTCATGAGCCTCCACATGACTACATGGGCATGGTGGACATTTCCCTGCAGGTGAATCTTCAACACACTTTGTTCAAAATTCTCAAGGAAAGGGGCTTGTCTTTTCTTCTGTTTGGCTGCATGATAATTACAATCGGATGTGCCTTGTGTAAAATTTCCTTTATATTCCATAGCAACATTTACTCTTTAGTAGCTGTCTATTGATGCTTTCTGTTGGACACTCTACCTGCAGACTGTAAAAGTTCAAGGAACAAGGCCATGGGCCGAAGCTAAATTTTCACAGACATTTCTGGTAACAAGGCCTTTGAAACAGGCAGACAGGTTGATGGTTTAGAGGACTTTCAGGCCACCCAAACCAAGAATCAAGTTTTTCCTTGAAGTTCAAGATGACTCTGAAATCAGCACTATCAACACAATCTAGCCATTTTTAAGCTCCAATTTACTCAGAGGCCACAAAGAAATAGTGACCTTCTCCCCCTCCATCACCCTTCAACCTGCTGGGGAGCGTGAGGCAAGGTAAAACTAATGGAGAGTCCCCTTTCTGAATGCAGAATCCAGGAAAAAATGATAAATATCTTTGCACTCGCTAACCGTACCCTGCAATTCTGATGATTACTTGCAGTTTTGTTTGGATTGAATTCTATCTCATTTCTTTTTGACTCACCCCACCCTCAACTGACACAACCAAGACCACAAGGTGAGGTGCAGAAAGCTGCTTGGGAAATGGAAAGAGAAGTCAGCCTATAGGTTGAAAATACATAGCTGGTCTCCAAAGTGATACTGAAAACCACAAGTTAGCAGTACAGTTGATGTCATTGAGTATGGATTCTATTCCAATAGTCTTTGTCAGATAGGCATTTAGTCTCAATGTTTCTTTGAACTTATTGCTCTACTAAGGCGAAGTCACACCTCCTGGCTCTTAACAACATGGTTCTTAATAGCCCAGGTTCTGCAATTCTCACAATAGATTGTGTTCTGTATTCAATGAACAATTATTGTAGCTACCAAGAAAGATGTCTCTTGTTTAATTATCTTTTTATTCATGGACACCTTCCTTCTCCGCCCTATTCAACCATGTGGCTCTTCCTGGGTTGCCTGTTCCTAGGCTAAGTGCCTGAATACGTGGCCATCCAAAATCCTTATCTGTTTATTTCTTGCTGTCTCTGGCACCTCTTTCCTTGGCCCACATGCCAGCTTTAGTTCTGCTCATCTCCTAGAAAGATGAATGTCTGCCCTTTCCCCTAAGTGACAGAGCACAGTAAACCCGGAGCTATGTCTGCTCCCAGGTCCAGTGCTCACTGTCTCTGAAAGGGTTACTCTCTTTTACTTAGGTGGGTCACTTACTTTCCTTAGGATTACTTACTTTACCTTTCTTTCATCTGTTTAAGTGCTTTCTCAATACATCCAGCCCAAGTCAGATCATGTTATTAAAGAATCTGAAATGTGTAGCTGATAAGCAGCAATTTCTTTTTCTCGCCCTTCAGAAGTGTGTCTTGTTGGTGGTTTTCACTCAGTGACCCAAATAATAAGTGTTCTTGTGATGCAATGGATGCAAGAAGCAGGTAAACCACAGAGCTCACACAGAAGCACTCATGGTCTTAATCGGGCATAGCCAGCTTATGTTTTTATTTAACTACACATGATGAAGTAGAGACATTTAAGTAAAACTGTCGTGGATGCCAGGTAAGAAAAACCATTAATTAGAGAACAAGAGAGGATTTCTTTTTAAACATACTTT
>NW_006382799.1:0-2910 GCF_000327345.1 Myotis davidii
TTATAATGTCTAATAATTGAGGTTTTACTCTATTATTATTAATCTTATGACTGTTATTATGAATTCCATAAAGGAACAAAACAGTAAGTTATAGAAAGGGATCTTTCCTGAGACCCATTCCAACCATTTATCCTAAGACATCTTTTTTGAGGGGACTTTTAATTGATCACAAATAATACTCTCCTGATAAGTCACTCTGTAAATATGACGTGCATAGTCCCAAAGGGCAGATCAGTTTCTCCCCAATTAAACTGAAATAAAAAGCATAATAAGAAAAACCCTTCAAAGGGTTTAACGCTCCCTCAGCAAACCTGAAACCAGGTTTGGTGCAAAGGTATTCTAGAAGAACATCGAGTAGCTGTCCCTATTTTCTCAAATCAGAATAAATTTAAAGGTTTTCATTCCATTTTCTGGCTCCATATTCAACCTGTGGGCTCAAGGATTAGTAAAAAGTGTTTTTTAATGAGACTTAAGAATATGACAAAGGCTATGTGATTCATTTTTTTTTCCATGTTGATCCATCTAAAAGTACATGACCTCCAAATCAAAGAAAATGTCCTCACATGCTACCCAACACAGAAAATAACCATGGTAAGCAATGAAATCAAGAGTGGGTTGGGGACAACAGGTCATTCTATTTACTTGGTGGAAGGAAAAACTACTTAGCTGGATTACCACTAACTGAATTACAAATCCACCATTTACAAGTTTACTAGCATTATGCAGGCAATTTTGTATTTTTCATAAACTCCACACATTTAAAGTTAAAAAACACACACACACTCCATAAAACTGTCAAGCAATTCATCAAACTGATCATTTTTTCCTGTTACAAAATGTCACCCTTTGGGAGCCAAGAACTGTGAAAAGGGGGTCAGAAGTGGAGAAGGAGAAATGTCTCCTAAAAGAATTAAATGTCAGCTATACACCTCCCGTTCTTCTTCCTGGTTACATGCGGCACTTTATTAGAACAGTCAAGTGACCCATTCTAACCATTTATCCCAAACGGTGCTCGAGGTAGAGATACTCATATTCTCTATACTAATAATAGAAGCCTTCCAGGGCGCTTAGGCAGCTGAGAGTTGGAAGCAGTCCTGATTCGTCTATTTTTCTTTTCATAAACAAGTTTTCAACAAATGAACCAAAGTAATTTGCTTTCACCACATGGGAAGACAATCTAAATAGGAAGACAATCTTAAAATGTAAAGCAAAAACAAACACATACGAAAAAATGTAAATTCAACACACCAGTGAAGAACACTTGAAGATTAATGACTTAATTTAAAAAAATAAAATCCTTGTGTCTTTTCTTTGCATTTATCCTCTACTTCACAAAAATGAGGTCAGTTTCCACATACGCTAAGACTGCTTGAGCCAACTAAATAAATGCGCTCATGAGCACAAGATGGGATATATACATCCCTTAAATTTCCTATAATTTTGTATGCGTTATATACACAGTTCTTCAAACTCACTGTAAGTAACTCTTAAAACTAAGAAAACCTGCCTGTACATTTTTGTGAGTTCATAAATATGGCCTCCAGCAGAACTATATTCTAAAAGATAGATTCTAAGTTAAAACACCTAAACATATTCAGATTAAAGACAGATTATTCCATAAAAAAAAAATTAAACTACTGGGAAAAGTCCAGGAGTTCAAAATAAAAAATGTAGAAAATGCAGTCGAAGCATTTAGCCAAACATATTTTAACAGCACACAACAGACAATAAAGCTGAAAACTGCCAGGAGAACCAAAACCACTTTTAACCCAAACAAGAAAAAATACACCTTTACCTTCAGCCATTTTGTTTTTTTCAGTCCATGAGTGTTAATACATATATTGAAGCCAGTAATCAAAGCTCCCTCAGCAGGTATCGGGCACACCACAGGCCCTTCCCCACTGAAGCTCTAGACAGCCAAGTTCCGTGGGCAAGGCCTGGAGAACTGAAATTGGACCTGCCTGCAAACTGCTCACCAGTTATTTTTAGAGGCCTCTTCCTCATGGCCAAATACTGCTAACCACTCAGGCCGAAAGGCACTCCCCTCCTAATGACCCCACAGCCTTTCTCCCACTTATGGATTCCTTTCTCAGTGGGTGCTATCTTCCTACTCCAAACCCTAGAGAAAAAAATCAAGCATGCTGGATCCAATGAAACACAACAAACCCTCCTCCTGTCTTGTTTTCTTGGCATCAGCCTTCAATCGTTTTTATAGCCCAAGGACCAAATCATTCAAAACTGAAACAAGTCTTGCTATACAATGTGGCCCCAAGCCCAGAAACTGCTGGATTTGGCCCTTCAGAACCTAATCAGATGTCTCCGTGAAAAGACCATTACTTAGTTGGAATGAAACGGGGAAAGAAATGAATGCTCTAGAATTCTAATTCACAGGCACTGCCATCCCAAGACTAATTCCTCCAGCAGCAAGAGTGAAGCAACAATAAAACATGGTTTCGCTGGATAAGGAAGGAGAGAGCTGGGAAGGAAGGCATGAGGAAAGGAAGGGAGGGGAAGCGAAGGGGGAGGGGAGCATGGCAGGAAGGCTGGGAGGGAGGGAGCAGGGAGGGAAGGAGCTCCCTAGCAGTAAGAATACCGATGGAGGAAACTCTCAGAGAAGGACCTAGAAAGACATTGACAACTGCACTTTGATTTTGTTCTACTTTCCTCCAACCCCATTCTCCAAATACTCTCTCCTGGGAAATAAAACCAGCCCAATTTTAGTACCATTTATTCACTGATTTAAGATTAGCAGTTCACAGAACTCATCAGAGTGCTGATTAGTATACTAAATTAATCCAGCACAAATAGTATCCAGAGCAAGGGAGCAGGCTTTCAAAGTTGTTTACGAATCTTTCCTTTTCTCAGTCACATCGAATGTTTCACACATATATGCATATATATATATATATA
>NW_006382800.1:0-2915 GCF_000327345.1 Myotis davidii
ATTCTAGAATGCTCTAATATGTTTCTTCCATCCAAATTTAGTACTTCTTTATATAATACTATTACTTTATTATGATAAAATGAATTATTAAAATTCATTATTAACACTGCCAGTGGTGAAACAATATACTAACCTTCTGGTTAGTAGCTCAGGCGCGGGAACCAGAGGAGATGGGTGTGATTCCTGGTTGCATTGTTCGCTGCCTTTCTTAGACTGAGCTTGTTATTTAGCCTTTCTAGACCATTGTTTCCTCATCTGTACAGTGGGATAATAATTGTACCGGCCTCCTTGTATGGGTAAAATAATGTTTCTTGAACTGTCTTCTTTTGGTTATTTCATAAGGCAGAGACAGTGTCTTTTTCTCCCTGGGGTCACATCCAGAGAGGAGCAGGGACTCAAAATTAGGTTTCAGGCTGTCGGATCCAACACGCAGTCTATCTTGTGTAGCTGAAGACCAAACCATAAACCTTTTTGTAGTCCAAGATAGTCGTTCACTTATTAATGCCAGTGCCTTGTGCCTTGGATGTGTGAGCCCTAAAAATATACTTCCAGGGATAAAAATAGATCTCTCAGAGTTCTGAGATGCTGCTTAATCAGAACCAGCTGCAAGCTGTCTAGAAAATGCAAGTTATATGAGCCAGATGGCTTTTGCCCTTTTTGCTTTAGACAGCATGTAATTTGGATAACTACAGCTACAGTAATACATTTTGCCAGTCACACTGTTTGATAAACATATTTGTTGAGAACAGCCACTTCCAATTAAAGCTCCAGTAAAATGTTAATTTATTTTAATAATTTTCCCCTCTAGGGTAAGACAAAGAATACTTTTAACAGGTTCCTGAAATATCTGTTCACAGGGAGAGTACAGTTCAAGAGGTATTGTATGCCAGTGCTTAATTTTTAGGCTTGGCATTGAAATAACAATTCATGACCAACCCTTCCTTTTTCCTTCTTAAAACCTAGTGTACTTATGAGGGACCATGATTTTCCATATTTTATAATTATGTTTGCTTTACTTGTACAAAGATGCTTTGGCTTGTTTTTCACTTTCTTCTTCGAATTACTATAAACTCTGACGATTGTTACTGCATTATTGTGTGTCCACAGACCACTGGTGTTTCTGGGGATTTACTCTTATGACCATGTTCTTTGAGAAGGAATTTTCTTTATTAGCCTGATGACTGATTTTCATAGACTGAAGATGACTGCCTAGTCACTGGTAGTGGCAGAATTTTAATTTCACCCAGTTCTCCATCGACTCAGATAAAACTGCAAAGTTGAATGTTTGGGCCATTCACATTCTAAGACCTAAGCTCAAGTACAGCCTGCTTTTCAGAGATGGGAAGCTAGCAGTTCTGTTTCTGATGGGGGCACTTCTTGGGAAAGCATTCTGAAGCCCTAGTCTCCCACTACATGTGATGATGTATTCTCTGCTTTATTTCTTGAGACATCTACCAGGCAGCAAATAATAGATTGCTAAGTACCTCTCAAGGATCACTTGTGTCACAATTTTTTCCACAGTTCCAAGCCTCCTAATATGTAAGTTTAACAGTTTCCCACTAGTTTTATTTTCCTTATGCAGATGAAAGAGGAGAGGATATTTTATCTACACCATTAGCGATATTAGAACCTAACTTCACTATAACAGCCATTATAGGTATATTTACTCTTACTGTAGTACCAGGAATGGTACTGATCACTCTATACATCATCTATACTGCATCTAAGTCTCATGCCAACATAACATTATCTGCTGTGTATTTTTATCCTGTTTTAGAGATAAAGAAGCAGTGGATTTGGAGTATCGTTAATTATTTAATACCATATAAAAGCGTCAGAGTCAGAAATGGAAGCTACTATTGTATAATGGTCTGCCTGATTCATGCTCTTTCATTCCACCCATGAAGCTATGGGAAGTGCCATTTGACTTAGCCAGAGCTGCTTTTTCAGAGATATACACATGCCTCTGTCCATCCTGTGGTAACAGTGATGCTTCTTAGAATTTAAGCTCAGATCCAAATGGGGAAGGGTCTAATCTCTCTCACTCCACTTTATTAGATACATTAAAAACTGCTTTAAAAGGAAACATCCTACCGTTTGGGAAAAACTCACGGTGGTATTTTCCCAATATGTTGGTAAGAATTATACTGAAATGTAGTCCTTGGAGAAACTGGTTTAGTGCTTTTGTGATACAGAACATAGGAAGCTAATGTTTATGAAAGCTACCAAAGTCTAAATCCTACTTTTATGTCTCTGTTTAACAGACTGAATAATAAGACACAGAAATTCAGTAGTGAATGCAACAGGTCATACCTACACATGTGTCACAGGCAGCAGGAAATAAAGCAGAATGTTAGACTAGACATCTTAATTGGAATTCTGTCCACCCAAAGCAGACTGGTGCATCATGTTATTATTTCTGACTATTTCAGATGATAGTGTTGTGATTATTTACATTTGGAACCACAAAATACTAATGCTTGAAAGATAATATAAAATAACAGAAAAGCTTGTACTTATGTACTATGGTTTAATAATAGGCTTATGCTGTATGTTAGTGAATACTTATTATTTGTTGTTTCCTGGAAATGAAAAGGAGAAATGCATAAAAAACATTACTTTCTAATAAGCTGATTATTTCTAAAAAACATTATACAACATTATATTTAAATAATTAGTTAACCCCTTTCTTCATATCTCATGTAGTTATACTCAGTTATTAATTAAGATACAGATTCAAATATGAAATCTGCTTGCCCAACTGAGCAAAGCATTTTTATGTCTTTAGGTGAGAGACATTATAAATGGCCTGGAGAGAACCTCAGCTCTTTCTCTATGCAGAGAGATACAACTTGAAATGACCCAAAAGGCTGATTGAGTCAATATATATGTTTTCTGTTCATATGTGAGGTGTT
>NW_006382801.1:0-2924 GCF_000327345.1 Myotis davidii
ACATTTAAGAGACAGAGCCAAGAGTTAAACCAGGCATTCCTACGATAGAGCTGTGTTTCCTCTCTTCTGGCCTGAACGATTACATTGGACCTAATCAAATATGGCACTTCAATAAACATCATATGACATGTTTGATAAGAAAGATATTGAACGTTTTAAAACATCAGGCAGTATCATAAGAGCTGGAGGATCTTTAATGTAATTGGTGTAAGTTCAGGAGAAGCTGAGATTTAGCACCATGAACATTGATGGGAAAGTCACTGGAAGGATATGATGCCATTCTCTATGTTGAATCATGACTCAGACAGAAGAATTATTCAGCTAGTGATCAAATTAAAGCTCCCAACCATTTCTAGCATTAAAAATAGTATGGAAATTAATAATATCATGAATGATTTTTATTACAAACGGTATCAGTTGGCAAGCAGCTTTAAACATAAATATTGTTGAGTTATATTAGTGATTAAAGGAGATATAGGTTACTAGTTTGTATTTATTTGCTAAGACAGTATTACTACATCAATAGATGTTTTCGTTTCAACCCTGTCCATGCCCCACCAGCATGTTCCCCTCTAGTCAAACTAGTATATGCTTGTTCACTAACCTTCGCTCCTACAATGACCCTCATCAATCTCACTATTTCACTTACTTCATCTACTCAGGTTCATTTTTCAAAGGCATTCCTAAAGTTCCACTCAACCCCTCTTCAACTTAACTACCTATCATGAGTTGAATAGTGTGCCCCAAAATTAATCTTTACCTGGAACCTCAGGATCTGACCTAGTTAGAAATATGATCTATGAAGATGTGATTAGTTAAGATAAAACCAAAACAGGATTAGGGAGGGCCTTAAAGCCAATGATTGGTGTCTTTATTAGAAGACAAAAGGGCATACAGATTGACACAGAGAGAAGTAGCCATGTGAAACAGAGGCCGAGATTGGAGGGATGCAGCTACACATCAAGGAATGCCAAGGATTGCCAGGAGCCACCAGAAGCTAGAAGAGAGACATAAGACTAATTTATCTTCCCGCCAAGAACCAACTCCTCCAGAGCAACCAACTCTGCTAACACCTTGATTTCGAACTTCTGGCCTTCTGTACTGTGAGAGAGTGTGTTGTTTTAAGCAACTCAGTTTGTGGCAACTTTTTATGGCAGCTGTAGGAAACTAACACACTGCCCTTAACACCCGAGAGTAATGCCCACATTTTAGTGTATATTAGAATCACCTGGAAACCTTGTTAAAACGGAGTAGTGGGCTCCAGCCCAAGTTTCTGATTCAGTGGGTCTGAGAATTTGCATGTCCAACAAGTCCCCAGGTAATCCCGATGACCACATTTTGAGAATCACAGGATTTACCATCCATTTTAGCACTTAGTTGCATTCACTATAGAACTTCATTACATCATCTCTTACATGATGTTTACAACCAGTTCATAAATGCTGATTGTGATTCCATGAGAGCCACAAAACCCACGCTTTAACCTAGTTTTTGTTTATCCACAGGACATAATGGTAGCTGGCACTTTGCTAAATTAGATAGTCCAGGCATAATGGTTGAAAGCATTAACATTATGCTCTTAAATATCATTTCATCATTTGTAAAAAGGGGTTAGTTGTACTTAATAGGAATTCTATTGAAGAGTGAATGAGATAACTCACATAAAATGCCTATGAGATTATCCAGCTTCTAGAATGTGTGCAATAAATGTTAAGTACTATAATTTTTGAATATTGTTTTTATTACTACCAAGAGTTGTCTACATCTAGATGGAATTTTCTGAAACAATGGATATGTCAAAGCTGAACCCCAGAACTTGTCATAAGTCTAAACTCAAGAAGTGATGGACTTCATGCCCCTGATGTAGCCAGAGGATAGCTACTCATGGGTTATGCAAACCCCACCGCTTCTCCACTCTGACTCTGGATTGGCAGGTACTGATGCTTCAAGAAGGTTGCTTAGAGCTGTATTACACCTCAATCACTCTATTTATAATATTAAGGAGTACTCTGAGTTTGGGAGAAAAACAGTATGGTCAATTCAAGAGTAATCAAGATATGTTTGATACCAGGATATCAAGTACTGAACTTCACCTCCCAGAAGGTTGGTTACTCATTAAGGGATGGAAGGTAATTAACAAAATTCAAGAACAGGACACACAGTGCAAAGTTTCAAGCTCCCAAGGAGGGATTGCACAGAGAATGTTAGTTCAATTCAACAAAAATGTGTTGTTATTCATGCATTCCAGGCAGTGTGCCAAATTTTGGCAATACTGAGATGAAAAGTACCAATGAGGTCCCTACCCTGGTATTAGAGTGGAACAGGGTTTGAGTGAACATAAGCATCATTGACCAGGCCAGAGATAATAAATACAATTCAAATAATGAAAATTCTGGGTTTGTTACTCCTTAGTCCCCTCAACTAAGAGCAATGCCTCCAGGAGGGAAGTCCATTCGTACCTAGGTGTACAGTGGGAATTCTCAAACACACTCCCCAATTAAGCATCAGTGTTGGTCCCACTCTGACCTTCCTCTTTGGTCCAGTTATCCAGCTCTTCCCCATTTCCTTCATGACAAAGCCTTCCCTTATATCCCAGTTTTAGAATCTCAGCTCCTGATTATTCTCCCTACCTTAGCTTTATCCAAATCTCTACTTTGGTTTCCTCCCCCAAATCCAGTTCTTTGCAGGTCTGCTTTCCCATTATTTTGTCCCAGTCCCTGGAGCTGAGCCATCACTACCTCCTAGAACCTAAATGCCCAATCTCTGCCTCATACCCACACAGAGACCTCCCCTGATGCCAACTACCTATGGCATAGACCTCTCCTGATCCTATCCCCCTTCTGTTCCCTGAGTCAGTCCTTACCCCATTCATCCCATAAGACCAATTGTGTCCTCAAAGAAGCATTGGTGTGGGGGGGGGGGGG
>NW_006382802.1:0-2916 GCF_000327345.1 Myotis davidii
TGACTGTTATGTTCAGGCATGTCTTTTCAGTTGCCCCTGGAATAAAGCCTTTAGAGATAATACAAGATATTTTGGCTCTTGTGAAACATGAGACTTCTAAGTAAAGGGAGACCTGGCACTTATCCAATGTGAATCCCATCCTATACCTGAGCTATCACCTGGGAAAAGACAACTTCTGGTTGGATCCATGAAATGCTACATGGACTGCTACAAAAATATCTTACTTTGCTCTATTAGCAAGATATGGTTCCTTTCCTATATCCTCTGTATTAGATTGGTGCCAAATATGGTCTCTGGTGGTTTTGTGAGTCTAAATGCTTATTTGAGCAACCTCTAAAACAAACAAATGTAGTCATTGTACATTTAAATATAAATATGATATGCTCAAGTCTCCAGTTTTAAATAAATGTGCCATTTAAAAGATCTGATATGACATATCTCTTTCTCTATTTATATAACTCACCAGCAGTACCATACCAATGATGAGTGTGTTGTCTTTAGGGAACAAAAATACAAAAATAAATCAGCTAAAACTGGCTTGCTTTTTGTGATCACCATGTGTCCACAATTCTAAACAATGTCAATGGTAAAACATTCTTTCCCACAGGGAAAACCGCTCCTGCTTCTATACTTTCATTTCATGCCACGAAAATGGCATTCACCTTCCAAGGGAATTTCTATAATCTAATGGAAGTCAGAATCCAAGGCCATAAGTGGGCTTTATGGATTGCCAACTGATTAGGAATCAAAAGAATGATTACTAGAGGAGTCATTTTCTTCTTACAATTGCACCCTTTCATCCCTTTGTGTGAAGGAGTTTCTAAGGAGTCTAAAACAACTACCAAAGTATAATAACTTCCTCCACCACAATCACAACCACCATCAGAACATTACAGGTGAGATGAGCAAGAGCAGAGACCAGTCAGTGTGGCTTGGCTAGGTGTCCGTGAAACAGTTTAGGAACAAAGGAGATGAAACATTTTTGAGTCTCCAAAATGTTTTGGCCTACACTTAGCACTTAATGAAAAAATATTATAAGAAAATTGTACAAATACTAATCCAAAAGCAATCCAAAGCCAGCTTAGGTAGGCAAGGATAGCCATGGTGTAAAGGTAAAGTTCTGAGACCCTTAACTGAAGCCTGTCCATTATCTGCCATTAGAGATCTAATCCAAGAAATCCTCTCAAGTCTAATGTAGACATATCAAAACAACATATATTATTCAGGGGAATGGGGTCCATTTTAAAACTTTCCAGAAGAAGGAAAAACATAGATGCTTGCAATTTAAAACAAAAACCTCTCTATGTCTACCCATATCAGTCTGACTAATGTGCTAGTGAACTATGGGTTCCATCTACACTATCTTTAACACCAGGCTGGTGTCTATGAAATGTAGTGGTGCTTGGTCTACATGATCTCAGATCCCTCCTTGTCTTTCAAAGTCTATGGCCTTTTAACTCATTTGAATTGCTGGCTATAAGCAGAATGTGGAAAAATAAAGAACTCATTAGTAAATTCATCCCTATTCCTGGAAAATGAAATCACAAGTTATGCCATGGTTTGACAATTGTTTTTCTTTCTGTCTTCAAAATGTCTTTCCCATTGTAACTGTGTCTTCTCTAAGCGTAGTTACTCTACTTGGTCATTGATGTTTTAAAGAATTCAATGGAATCTCTTAACTTAATTATGTCTCTGTAAGCAATATAAGTAGGTTAGAAATTCCATTTCCCTCCATTTAACTGAATCAAAAGTTACTTCCTCAATAAAGATCCCCAGTGCTACAGTGAGCAGCTTTATGAATCAGATAAGAGTTGAAAAGAAGAATCCAAGCACTAGGACATAATCGAATTAAAATATTATACCAGTAAAGGACATTGTCAATAAGTGTCAGGCTAATAGATTTGCTTTAAAACTTGGATAAATTAAGGTAAGACCACACAATTTCAGATACTACAAATAATTCCCTACTGGATGAAATCTACAGACAAGATCAGAGATCAATGACAAGTAGTTACTTTAAACACAATCTATTCCTTTCTCATTAAATGCTCCTCTAATGTCTTCTCAGCGATGGGCTAAATTCCTTTCTAGTAGGCACTCCTTTTCCTTGTGTTTATTTAAAGTATAACACCTTTTATTTCTGACTTTTAAAAACTTGAAGAATTTTATATTACTGAGGGGAAATATTACCTGGTCTACTATGTTTTCAGTGTTTTAAAAAATAAAAGCAACCATTCACTTGAAAAACAAACAAACTTTGAAATAAGATTATATTTTAGCATATAGTCACCTAAAAGAAAGTGACATTTTAACTGTTAAGAAAATATATAATTATCACACATTAATAGCAGGCTGAAGTGTATATTATTACAGCAAAGACTATATTATATATACATATATATCTGTATATGTTAGGACATTTGTATTACTGTGAACTTGATGGGAAGGGAAAGGGGGAATGGAAATTATGCATGAAAAATGATTTTAAAAATCAATGACAAAAACAAAATTTTTATTTAAAAAAGAAACTCTGAGATGAAACTGAGTAAGAAAAATAGAGAAACATAGCACAGAAAACAAACTCTGAGTGAACCCTCCCTTTACTAAATGTTTGGTGTCTAGTATATATTGGGAGACTCCGTGAAGAATGCTTGCATTATGAACAAGATAGCTAATTTTAGTTTATTTTTCATTCCTGCCCTGATATGAATGCACCTAGGATAGTAGAGAGGGAATGGGCTTTATAGTCAGACAAAAATGAGATAATGAGCAATTCCTAAACTTCTCAAGGATTTTGTTCTTTTTTCGGTTTTACTAGTAGAACTACTTTCATCCAGAAAGTACTAAGGCAGGATTAACTATAATAATATTTTCACATTGATATTTTGCTCTGTCTTTCCCTCTCTCTAAAAATCA
>NW_006382803.1:0-2921 GCF_000327345.1 Myotis davidii
GCGGCATTAGGAAGGTTGAGAACCACTAATCTAAGGGATAACCTATGGGACTCCTATTGGAAAAGTCAATCAGTGGGCAGCCAAAAGGAGAGATGGCAATAGAGAGCAGGGTGAGATTAATTACACAGCTGAAAAAAGGCATGCTCCTCCCACAGGGGAGGCAAGCAGGGGTGGTCTATTTTTATAGATAAAGAATCCTAGTGAGGCCTAAGATCCAAGTTATCCCACTCACGCACTTATTCTAGAAGTAAAATACTAAAAATTCTTAAGCCAAATCTCTCATGATGTTTTATCTGTTTCCTCTTTCAGATATATGTAGTTTTAAGGAAATACACACACCCTGAGCCAAGGGCGGTGGGGGCAAAGTGACTGCACCTTGTGTAATCCTTGCTGATTACAGAACAATGGGGCCATTTCTGTGTGTCACAGAATTATAATGATTCTAGTAGGAGATTTCATGGTCTCACAAGAACTTAATAGTAATCAGAGGTTTTCCTTCTCCTGTTAAAAAGGAAAAGGTAGGGGGCTAAGAGATCAGGGGAAATCTTTCACCTGGGTGTTAAAGGGGACCAGTTTCCCATTAGCAGGCTAGTCCTGCTGGACCAGTTCATTAACCATGAATTCTTTGTTCCTTCCCAGAATGTTTTGCAGCCCTGATGAGCTTGGCTTTGAGCTCCTCCCTGGAGGAGGGAAAACTAAGTGTTGGGAACACAGCAGGCTAAGCCTGTGTGTTCTAAGGAGAGTGTACAGTTGCTAATAAAGTGTTTGGATTTTTCTTTTCTTCTTTTCAGGTGCACAAAGCTCTGGGGACCCTGATGTGCTGCTTGAATATTTTGATCTCTGTCGAAATCTATTCAGTTTCTGTGCATCTAAAAATAGGTCTTCAAGAGAATGTATTACTTGATATATATTCCAAGAATGTAGAAGGAAAAAGAGGGATATTAGAAGTAAGTGGATCTGCAATGACCATATGCCAAAAAGATACAGAATCACAGGGTCTAAAGTAATTGAATAAGATGTCAAGAGCCCTACCTCCCCTCTAATTCACAGTCACCAGCTCAGAAGGGAGTCTTTTCTTGAACACAGAATGATAAAGGAGGTCCCACCTCCCAAGACAGCTCTTTTATTTTTGGCCATTTAAACGATTTTATCATCTAACCACTGGTCTCAATTCTGCTATCTAGGGCCCATAACACAAGTTTAATTTCTCAGCCATATTAATTTATCAAATTTTAGACAACACTTATCTTATGTCAACTTTTGTCATTCTAAATATCCCAATTCTTTTGGCATTTCTCATGTGAATAATGTGTTATATGGTTTCAAGTGTTAGGAACTTTGTGCTAGCATATTAGTTAGGAACTTTGAGTTGCAAGTGACTGAAATTCAATTGAAATTAGTTAGGCAAAGAGGGAAATGTATTATACAAGCAGTGGGATGTTTCACAAAACCCAACAATTTTGAATCAGTTGTCCTCTGGACATTCTTTTGGCAATAAAGATAATAAAATGTAATGAAAATAGCCTCAATAATTTCTGACCAGTTCAAAGTAAAGTTTACCTACTATCTCCTCATTTCTAACCCATGTATGTCTACAAATGCAGCAGCTTGCAACCCTGGCAGTACAGATGTAGAGGGTGATTTATCTGTAGAGTCATTCTCTCACTGCCCAAGTATACCACTGGTATTAGTGCATAGGCACTGGGGATGCTAATTCTCTGGCCAAACAGAGACTGTTCTGTATGATGAAAAATTATCCTGCACCAAACCCTAACATCAGGTCCATGGAAAAAGACTGTTAACGTAGTCAAAGTTTTAGGAAGCCACATCACAATTTTACATAAAATTTCACTAAGTTAAATCTCCTTATCTTATAAATTTTGCAGTTGAATTTTTGAACTGAAGCACAAGCTTCATATTTATTTTAATTTAATTCACTCTTGTTATTGTTTATCATAACAGCACTCCAAGCTGTTATTTATTAATATTATTTTTTTAATCTTGAATAAGTCATAAGGGAGGCTATATCATGGGCTCTAAATCAAACAGACATATGTTTAAGCACTGACTCTACCACCTTTAAGATGAATGACCAAAGAAAAGTTAACCTCTCAAATTATGCCTCTGCCAAGTGAGGATCTAATGATTAGTTCATCATTTGGTTGTGAAAATAAAATGAGACAGCCTCGGATAAAATTGTTCAATGCATGGTGGCGCTTATATTGGTAGTAACTATTATGACTTAATTTACAAGTTTGATGAAAATGCCCTATATCGATTCACCACATTACTGATACAAATGAGATCATATAACTATACCCTGTCCACTGGAGGCCTCCATTTAGAAAGATCTTATTCCATTAATCACCATCCCCAGAAGACTTGCTTAACATAATAGGCTGCAGTTATGTGGTCAATTAGTTTAAGCATCTTAGGTCATAAGTTGTCCGTTGTATGCATTTCTGAAGTTTTAGTTCCAGTTCAATGATACCTTGCCATTTCTGGTCTTCAGAATTGACTAGGAAAGAAGCAAAATCTGTTTTATGGATTCACTCTTTTTCCAGGATTCACTATTTTCCCAATGAATAGCTAATTGAAAGAGTGAAGTTTAAAAAAAACATTCTGTTCCAGCATGTACTTTAAAGAATTCACAGAAATTTTAAAATTTAGGCATAATTATAAACTCTTCAAATACAGTCTTCAAATGCAATCATTTATATTCCCACACCAAAGTTTATTGGCTAGGCAATTATCTGTGGATCCAAATAAATGACTAAATTCACCCAAGCCCCAAGGCAACATAGATCATTGCTAGAGAACATGTTTCTACTTTAGATTAGAATCTAAATGAAAGAGACATATGTTAAATATGGTTTTTGATAAAGAAAGAGACCTATCTATGCTGCTCAGGTTTAAGGAAA
>NW_006382804.1:0-2927 GCF_000327345.1 Myotis davidii
ATGAGCAGGGCAGGGATGTCCACTCTACCCACATGGTTGGGCACCCCCAAGGTACATGGCAAAACATGTCAGTGTATCATCCTATTACAGAGGTATACAGGATTGAATGTACCACAGGAAACCACCCCCAGTGTGCCTTTATCTAGGAACTCTTTTCTCCAAATGACTTCATAACTGACCCACTTCAGTACTGATATCCCAGATGATTCTCTTTGGACTGAGTTAATAGGTTCTCCTAGAGACCTCCATGAAAATCATTCTGGAGACACCTGTTAAGGAAGTGACCACCTATTGTTTTTTTAGGACTCATCTGAGCTCAGGTGTTTCTGGATGCATAAGTTTCTCAAATTAAGATTTTAAGTGATTACTGAAAAATAACCCAACAGAGTTTAAATTATAATTAGATTTCTTAAGGAATGCAATTAAAATACGAAATGAAGATTTTTGTATCCTGTAGTAAAAATTTATGTACCTAACAACCTTAATTTCAACCACTGTTTCTTAGTGGGTATTGCATATCCATTGTGACATGGGAGATAACTTTAGGCATTACTGGGATATATTTTTTAAAGCTATGTATTTATCCTTATAGTTACCCTCAATCTATAGCAAGGAATAGTGGTTTTACTTTTAGAGTTGTGATATCAAGTTTTCTGTTTGAATACATTTACTTATGTAAAACAGTGAGTCAAAGTAAAGAACAAGTTAAGTTAATCATGGTATAAGTGGGATATAAATAAGGCAAAATTTTTGAGGCAGTTTTCAAAACTCTTCCTAACTTTGTACAAATGCAACATGAATTTCAATCACAAATGTCTTCTCACAGGATGCTGGTTAACAATTCTTTCTAGAAGATTCTTTCCATGATTCAAGCATTTCCTCCTGTCCTCTTGGTCTTGCTCCATCATGCTCTTTACAGGTCTCATGGTGACCATATGAGTCCCACAGGCTCACTCCTTTATCCTCTCTGGATGGCTGGGTGCTAGACCATGCTCTCATCACTGGAGATTGTCACGTGTTTGTCCCCTTCGTTCTGGCTTGCTAACAGAATCTAAGGCTGCTAGATAAAATTCGGACCATGCAATATTTGAGACATTTGTATGAAAACTATGGGTTGTTTAACTGGGTGGCCGTCCTGTATTTTTCTTTGCTAAATCTGGCCACCCTAACAAAGACCCTTTGAACTCACCCACGCAAGTGGTGGATCATTGTTGGTCTATTCTCTGGAGTCAGTGCTCTGGGTTAAAGGTGAAGTGATACCACCTACCAGCTAACTTCATTTGTGCTTGAAGTAGAAGTTAGTAGAATCTTCCTCATAGGATGCTTGGGAGGATTAAATGGGTTAATACCTGATATGCACTTCTAAGAGTTCCTGGGCACAGAGTAAATTCAGGTTGCCTGATGTATAAGCCAGGTAGCATTCTCTCAATCCCCAGTACCATTTGGTGGCTGCATAAGAATCCAACAAACATGGGGACACTCTGTCTTGGTCTCACTTGTCTACTTTGTGAGCACTGGGGGTCTTTGTGTCCTGGTGTGCCCGTGCACTATCATTAATTTATGACAAAACCTATTTTTAAAATAGCTTCTCCTAAGTAAGATAAAGTAAGTCAATCAGAGGGTGTCTTTGAAGTGACTTCTAAATCACTGAGGATTTCAAGTATGCTCACTGCTCTTCAGTGGTGGGAAGTTGCGGGTCGCTCCTGTTAGGAAAGGGTGAAGATCAGACCCTGAGAACAGCCCTGAGTAAATGGTGAATACTTTGAAATAAACCAGTGCTGTGTTTGACCTCCTGTTCTGAACTTCACATGTTTGAGGTGGATGAGAGTAAAGTGAATCAATAGCCGAGAAAGCAAATTCCAACTCCCAGGGGATTTCTTTCTATGGGGTCACTCAGATGTGGTACAACTTGAGTCAAACCAGACTCTGCCACATGGGGATGAAGGGATTATGAAGCCAAATAAATAAGAGGGAGCCATTTTTCACCTCCCTTTGATACATGCTGATGCATCAGAAAATAAAAAAAAAAGAATTAAAAGATTCTTCCAAATAATGCAATGTTCAGGGAATGGAAGCAACCACTATTGGGAGAGACTTATAAATCAGAAGATAAAGTCATCTTGTGAAGGAAAACAGAGTCTGTGTGTATGTGGAAATTTACTCCTGGGTGAGTTTGCCTCCCTCCCAAAGATAGGCCCACATTCTAACTGCAGTGCGTTCAATGTAGAACTCATTTCTGTGTAAACTAAACTCATCTGATAAGCCTGGAGGTCACCAAGTTGCTGGAGGTTGAAGCTATGGACAGAGTGTTTGCCTCAGTTCCCCCATCAGCAGAGCTGGAGACAAGGGCTGTAGGTAGGAAGATTATTTAGGGAAGGGATCTGAGGACTGAAAAAGGTGAAACAGGAAATGAGGAAAAGCCAGTCTTTGGATGTGTTTTGCGCTGGTCATCACGTACAGTGGTTTTAAAACATGGCCACATGTTTCAGGACACTCCTCCCATGAGAGGTGGGCCTCCTCTCCTTGCATCTCAGTGGGCTTGTCTTGCTATGTTACCTTCAAGATGGGTATAAACGTCGATCTAGGAACCTGTGAGTGACCTCAAGCCATCAGAGTATGCCATGCTATTGGCCAAAGAGTTCGGATCAAGGATAAATATGTGATTCATTCAGTGAGACTCAATTTGGGAGTTCTCTTGAAACTGTAGGACAGAAAAACATTTTCCTACCTGGGCTGCTGAGGGTGTGACTAGATGCCAGGACAGAAGAGCCTGTCTGAGAATGGGACCACAGAGGGTGAGGCAGAGCCAAGAGGTGGAAGGGGGTCACTTCCTGACATCACCATCTGAGTACCTAGACCCAGCTATGCCTGAAGCTGTTACCTTTGGACTTTTTAGTGACTGTGCTAATAACGCCTCCCCTCTGCTT
>NW_006382805.1:0-2930 GCF_000327345.1 Myotis davidii
CTGAGTGGCAGTTGCTTTAGCCATTGAAATAACTTGATGATGTAACCCATGTCCCAGCAGACATAAATTTGGGCCTAATAGTTGTGTCTTACAGAGTTCATCAGAGAGCCCTGGATTATGGGATAATGAAAAATAAATAATACATGTAGAAGTGCCACGAAGTTAGAGTTGAGATATGTTAATAGTGAGATGAATTTGTAATAGACTAAGGTAACCTACATTAATATATTTTACATTTGCAAAGCTGAAAAAAGACAAATAGCCTGAAATATCTCCTGCAGCATGAAAAAAATAAAAGGAGCCTAATGTTTACACAGCAATCAGGAGAATTAGTTCTCTGTTTATTTTACTAAAAGATTACACCTAGATGTCTGGACAGTATAAAGTGTGAAAAGCTTTTCATTTGCAATTTGGCTTGAATTTCACAAGTTTTGGGAAAATGAAGTCTTTTTTTTAACTTCTCAGATTTTGTTTTGCTCAGAAAAATTAACTAGTTTTCCTTTGGATATTTAAACCTTTAATGGTAGGAAAGGGGGAAGGTAAGCTCCTCACAAACAAAGATAAAATTTTAACGGAGATTCATGACTATGCTAATAGAAGTGCTTGGCTTTGAAAATTGTCAAGTTCAAAATCTGTACCAGAAAAAATGAAAAGCATTCAAAAATAAAGTTAGGAGCAGAAGTTCATATCCAATGCAATGTTTTTTAATTCTTTCATTATTCGGAACATGAAAATCTTTCCATTTTCTCTATTTTAAAATCAAGATCTTTAGTGGTAATAGAGTGAAATTCATTTACTCATTTATTCATTCAAACTTTTTATAGCACAAACTACAACTCTGATAATGTACTCACCCGGGGATACAGTGAGGAGATACAGTAGAGAGAAAACATTTTAAAGAATGACTCACTTCGATTTTTATAAATGAGGTAAATGTTTTAAAAAATGACTTTCTATTTGTTTATATTGTTTTCCTTGACAATTCTCAAAGAAGATGAGAGCCTCTCAGACCAAAATAGTTCATTCTCTACCTGGAATACTCCTGAGAAAGGTAACCAAGAAGGAATAATCTCTTCTCCAAGGACTGAAACCAGAAGACCAAGTTGCATACAGAACAGCTGGGAAACTATGGCACATTTACACCATCCTTCCAGACTTTGAAAATATATTTTTAAGCACTATTAACTCTAATTAATTGTTTTCTACCAAAACCAAGGGGCTTCACTTAAATATTAAGCTTTGATAAAAGAATATTCTTTCTACAGTTGAAAATATACTCAATTTCATTAGTACAGACAGCTTTTTAAAAAATAGCAAAATACCATTTTCTCCTATCACATGGGCAAAAATTTAAATCTGAGAGAATCTGATAATATCCATTGTTGCTAAAAGTATGGAAAAATGATCACTCATACACCGTTGGTGCGAATGTCAATTAGAATATTATTTTGGTGGAGAGTAATTTGACAGTGCATCAAAATTTAAAATGTGCATACCTTTCACTATGAAAATCTATCTGTAAGCTATTCTACAGAAAATACCAAAATATGGGTACAAAACTGCCTATTGACACTATAATTTCAAATAATGGGAAACTACCAACCAACAACAGAGTGGCTATGAAACGCCACGCAGACTTGAAGAATGACGTAGATCTCTACCTACTGCCATGGAAAGGGGCCATGACAGTGGGTAAGGAAATTTCTGGGTAGAGAAACCAGTCATTCTTTGAGAGAGAAAATACGGTATCAGAAGGAAGAAGAAAGAATCGATCATGCCCTGAGATTAGTAGAAAAAAGGAAATGACCGATAAGCCAACCCAAATGCTGGTTATTACGCAGCAAAAACCTTCAGAAATATATATCTGGTCTAATAGTAACCAAATCAAAGTGATTTTCTATGTGTTTACTAGTAATAAGATTATAGGCTACCATTAGCTAAAAATGGCTATAATGTGGAAGGAAGAATATTCTATCTAACAAAAGCTTATTTTTTTAACACTCTTATGTTATAATTTCCAAGAAGGGGTGGTGGAGAGTGGAGCAATGAGATTTACTTGTAAAAATGTTGTCTATAAAACGTCATTGGTGGCATTTGTGTTGGAAGAACAGTGGGCTGCCACAATTCTTAGAGCATCTAATGTCTCCTGGGTTATTAGGAAGTTAGAAGGTGAAGAAATCCAGGAACACACCCTGTAAAGATTAGGAATACTTTTCCAGTTTAAAAAATATAGAAAATAAGGATTATATCAATAAAAAGGTGGGCAAGATATATCAGTGAGACTGTTTAGAAACATTGTGTTTAGTTATTAAGAGTAGATGGAACTCTACTCCTGAAATAAGTCAATCAATTCTCAAATACTCTTTTGTATCTACTCTATGTCCAGTATGGTGGCCCAAGGACAGAAGCGTGGAAATCTTCCTGGATTCTGAATGGCACATCCTACATTTTGAGCTTATGTATGTTTAGATGAGTAAGCAAATATATGTTTTTAATATTAGGTCCATGTATTTTAAAAAATCTTATTTATATGTATTTATTCAGTTCTCAGTGATGAATAAATTAAACACAAATCACATAAATCAACAGAAATCATGAGTTTACACACTCTGTAAGCTTTATTGTTTGTGGAGTGGAATAAATGATCCTGGATAGTTTCTCCCGGCCATAAAGCTCAAAGAGGTATTCTCCAGAGAGAAGCAAGGCATTATTTTCACACCATTTTCATACACAAGCAGATGTTATATTTTTTAGTCAATTGGCTTCTGATCTTCATTTCATAGCTATCTCTATTGGGTTCTTGGCCAAGCACAGGAGTACTTGATTTTTTTCAGTAAGATGCCTTCTTTTCATTGACCTTATTGTTAAATGTATTCCTTACTTGGATTTCAAGTGCTATGGCATTGTGTGTGTGTGTGTGTGTGTGTGTG
>NW_006382806.1:0-2933 GCF_000327345.1 Myotis davidii
CTCACATCAAATTGAACATATTTCTAAAACCTGTTTAGTTATCAGCAATCTATTTACAAAGGATGTGCATGATTTTCTCTGACAAATATGTGATACTAAAATGTAAGCAGTGTTTGTCTACTCCGACATTTATGTCATGCTTAATGGATAATGCAAACACACCATCCAGAGGACTAGGCATTTCTTAGTCAAAAGTCTAGTCTCACAAGTACCCAGAGCGTGATCTAGTCTCAATACGCTCCCGGTGTGGGGCAGAGTATTTCTAATATATTGTAAATTATTAAAGCAAAGACTGAGATACAGTAGACACGTGTTTACTATAGTCGAAAAATGTTGCAAAGCTTAAACAAAGTCAGGTCAAATATACATAGACATTTGTTTGTGTCTAAGAACCAAATAAGTGTGTTGAAAAGGAATGTTTGAGAAGAATTCTGATGTCTTAGTAAAGGATGAAACATGACTTCTAAAAGTCAGCAACTCCAGCCTGCTACTCTTCAAGTTTTGATGTCACCCAAAACATCTTCGATGTACATACAGCTTGTGTCACTGTACCCTGCTGATCAGAATGACCATTAGATGCAACTCCCTTAACTTTGAGTATCAAGGTATGCCCAGCCTTGACAAAAACAGAAAAGCCAAAACAAAACTTAGTCCTTTCTTGAAAACTGAAACATCATGTAGAATAAAATAGTAACTCAGAAATACCACATTTGATAGTTGATCACTGAAGATGTTAGCACCTCGATAGGAAATTATCATTGTTTATTGGATGTGCCAAAGGAAAATGGAAAAAAAAAGAATGCCCTGTTTTATTTCTAAATCACAGTTTTCTCACAGTGTTAGACTTGGTTCACTCTGATGTGACAGTGCCTTATAGGGCGATGGGCCACTATTGCTTTTCATCCACCTATGACTATCTGCATGGACCAGTTGGAGCTATGGCACAAGGACCACAAACAGCAGACTTAGTGCTAAAGTGCTAGTATATTAGGGAGGTGCAATTAACTGCATTAGCTAGCACATACATTTCAATCCTATTCTCTTGTAAAATCAGCATCTTCTAACAAAATATGTATTTTTTTCCCCACAAAATCTGTATTGAGTTACGGTATCATGGCACCAGAAAGCCATTTCCCAGATTAAATGCTTTTCTGGTCTTAACACCATGTTTATTTCCTTGTATGTTTTCACTAATGCATGGGTTTTATTTCATTATGTTCCCATACATTAATTGACCAGAACACAATTATGAGTTATCGATTGATGTGTTTCATGATGATATAACTTGAGAAGTCATTTCTGTAGTTCCTGCTAGCAGGAAGCTCTTAGAAAGACTGCTTTTTTTCCAGTGGACTGGTGAGTTCAGTTGATCTACTTGTTAGACAATCTAAAACTACAGGTTGTTGGTGAATGAAAAAAATAGTAGAGAAAACATCCAAGTTCCTTTTCTGCATGTCTAAATGATAGGTCACCTTGACCCAGAACTTGGTTCTATTACAGCGTTGGATCCTCATTTCTGTGCTCATGGTTATTCATTTATTTTGTCACTTTGAAATGTTAAAAATATAAGGTATTCTTATGGTCTCAAGTTTAATTATAAATAGGGTGGTAGTAATCACCAATCCTGTCAATGAGATTTCACACTCAGCCACAAACTATCAGCAAAATTTGGTCATTATCACATTCAATCTTATTTCACAAACAGTGAACTTTAAGTCATGGCACAAGTCCTGAGCTTTGTTAAATTTGGCTGCGATCCTCATCTAAACCACAACATATGTCCCTGATAATATGGAAGGAGTCAATGGGAAAAACATTAGAGCCAGAGCTTGATCTGGTCAATTGTGTGTCCAAGGATGCTTTGCCTTATTGCTGTGACCAGACTGTGAAGTCATAATCAGGGGTAAGCTGATGTGACCTGAGAGGTCCCTGCCTGTCCCAAGCCCTCTTAGCACTCCATGAGAGACATTGGTAGTAGTAAAAAGTCACCCTTTATCAAATTAGACCCCATATTTGTAGAACCAGTTAGGACTGCTAACAATGGAATCAATGAAATCCAATTTGTTTACTCTCATCTACAGAATTCTATAGATACTAGAGACTAAGTGATATTAATTTTTAAAGCAGCAAAAGGCAATATTTGGTTTTATTATCATTGATATCACTTGGAGGTTGTGTGTATACAACTTTCATATAACTCATCAACAACTCTTTGTCCAAGTTTATCAGTGAAATGATAGACCTGATTCTCAACTGTGTCTCAGCTTCAGTGGGAAGCTTCCAGGTTATCTATGTACCCAAGTTTAAAACTTGGACCAAAGTTACTTAAATAAGTGTTTGTTTTTATTTGTGACTTGGAAAAAATCAGTATTTATGGAACCCAAAAGACTTGTTAATATAACTATAACTAATGAACACTACTGGTCATGAAATATTAAATTAATGTTCTTAGAAAGGAAAGCTATAGTATCAGAATAAAGATGCATGAGGAATATATACATATACACCTGTTTCACACAGAAAGCTCTCTGTAAAAAAATACAAAAGCAAACAGTGCTGTATATTATGTAAACTCACAAAGTGTACTTCATACACAAACACGAAGCATAAATTAAAAAAGAGGACAACAGCAAAACATTTTAAATATAGAATTTGCACATATTTTTGTTAAATAAGAATAAATAATTTTATCACACAAATTCACATACCAGTTGCAAAAACAATAAATTACTTTTTTTTCAGTGCTGCAACTTTGTTTGTTTGTGATTAATCCCTTAATTCTTAGTTTAATGTGATAAAACTGTTTCCACAGGAAGGCAAAGTAAATTGAATTCATTGAATAAATTCAACCAATGCCCTTAAGTCCCTAAAAACCAAGGCAGGGCTTAATTTGACCTTTACTATTCTAGAAGAAATAAATGCTATTTTTTTTT
>NW_006382807.1:0-2935 GCF_000327345.1 Myotis davidii
TTTTTTGGAGAAATAGTTAGAAAATGTATATTAGCCAAAGAAGGTAATAAATTCCTATATTTCTAAAAGTAACTATAACATCTTCACATTTATCCTTTTAGTCGTTTTTATTATATCTTGTATGTGCCTGTGTGTTATATGAACTACAGATCCTCTGCCTATTAGCCATAATTAACATTTTAGAACATTAATATTTTGGAACAAAATCAGTTTAGGGACTTTTTTTCAGCTCTGGAATCACAGGGTGTTCTTGGAACCAGGGCTCTGCTAATTACTAAACCTCCTTTTCCTCTGCAGGGAGATGATCTATAGATTATTTAACCAATGCTCTACTATTAGCCATTTGGACTTATTCCTTTTTTATATTTCAAATAATTTTAGATAAATATATTTTTTGCATGAACTTTTCTTATTTTTAGAATTATTTCTTCAGATACATATTTTCAGAAATAAAGGTACATATGAACATGTGTACGATGGCTGATATACGTGATCCAAATTTTTTTGAAGAAATTTGAACCACTTTAACCTTTCAGTAGCTACCAATGAAAGGCCACAGTTTACCATATAGCTTTTCAGCATGGAATATTATAATAATTTGACATAACCCTTAAGTGGATACATCCATATGTATGCTAACCTACCACTTGTAGGTCTTGTGAAACGAGAACTTCCTCAGTATCCCTTGGAGAGCTAGGAAGGCATTCCCTGAGAAGACTCAGTAATTGGGTTGAGTTTGGAGGGAAGAGTATGCACAGAAGAATGACAGAACAGGCCCAGGTTGTCACATGTGTGGAGTTTGAGACTGGAGCAAAGAGAAGAGCTCAGCTAAGGTAAGAGAAGCACAAGAGAGTAGGAAGTGTAATAGCTATAGAAATGAAGAAGGACAGATTTTATAGATATTTAAAATGGGAAGAGCATGATTCAATGACCAATTCGATGCAGAAGGTGAGGGAAAGGAGTCTCCCTCTAGGCTCAACCTATGGACTTATTAATTCTAAGAGTTCTAAGTTAATATAAATCATTTATTAGTTTAACATCTGGGTTCAGTTAAATTAGAAAATTGGGATTATGGAAAGCAAAGGCTATCCCTATTCACATAGTAGATGTGGTTAGACAACTGTTGCTTTGTCCTTCAGCTTTCCTTATCACTCTCCTCTCTAGAAAGAGAACCCCTCACCATACACACTCTTCACACATACTCACCTTTTCCTTTGGAAGAACTGCTTCTTCATTCTCCACCTACCACAAAAGCACATGATATAGTACTGTCCAGTCATGGAACATAATTCTTCTGGTTGCTATGAGTTTCATCAATATGCATATAAAAGCTTCCCTATGACATTTCACCTTCCCATTGAATGGTAATTTTACATTTGATTAAAATACTTGTACATGTTCTTGCAATGGCATGAACGATTATAATAAGAGTAATAAGATGATCTAACATCGAGTACTTAATGTTATTCAACGGTACTCAATGGACTAGATATCTTACACTTGACAGCAATTAATTCATTTAATTCTATTAATCACTTTATAAGGCATGCATTATTATCATTCCCACCTAATGATGAGGAAAGAGAGGAACCAAGACAGTAAGTAATGTTCCAGTGGTCACATGTAAATGCTGGAGCTGGGAAAGCCAGAATTAATAAATTCTCCATAGAGAAAATGTGGCATTTTTAGTCATTATCTGAAGAAACAATACCAACAAGTAAACATCTCTTTCATAAGGTTAAACTTGCAATTACTCAGAATTTGTTGGGAACAGGCTAAGATTATTGATCTATTTTCTTTACTTGATAATTAATTAGTTAGCTTATTAATCAACCATATAAATGCTATGTCTATTTGGTGATGGTGATGTTATGGCTATCTGAAATGGATATCCTCATTTCTTATATTATCACTTGAAATGTCTACTTTATAATTTTTCAACTTATTTACTTTATTTATACACATTATAACCTGTGCTATACTGTTATTTCCTAAAATGCAGAATCCATGTCTGATTAATCTTCTTAGCATTTAAAGAAGGCTAGACAAAGAGAATTAACATTTTTATTAGGTTCTGTAAGTACATACTAGGGAAATTATTCCTCACTTTAAAGATGAGGAAACTAAGGTTCGGGAAGGTTTTGCCACCTATAGTAACTTGAGGCCTGAACTCAATGAATTCTACATAATCCTAAAACATATATTATTTTTATTTCCCCATTCTATCTTTTAAAATATACATTATCTTATGAGAAGCACCCAGTAACTTTCTGTTGAGTGAATGGACAGATTAAAGGATAGATGGTTGCTATTCAACAGATCTCCAACTTAACTCAAAGCAATATCCATGCACACTTTGGAGAAGAAAATGGGACCTTATTTAAATTTCAACAGTAGAAAGTATACTTGAATAGTCAAACATGGGTTAAATAAACAAAGAGGTTAAGTACGCTAGGCTGTATAACTGGATTGATCAGGCTACTTAATCATATAACTCTTATCATCACAAAATTGGGTAAATGTGATATAGTCTCCTGGGATAATGTAGCCGTTGAGTATTTCTTTAAATGAATTCATTGAAAGATTAAGTACATAGAAGAGGGAACCTTAAATTTTATCACTGAAATTTGATATTTTTAAAGTGTTTGTTTCCTCGTGGGGACAAGGATGATGTGCTTGGGCACTCAGCCACAGAGGCCAGTCACCTCGCAAGGGAGGTGTGGGGCCTGCCGACCTCGTTCCCCAGTAGTCTTGCAGCACAGGGCCAATACAGAGCTTGGCCAGGATTCTGGCCCCACGGATGGCAGTGGCTACTCCTTTGGAGCACTTAACACTCATCAACATGTCCTTTGTAGTCCCCAATGGCGGCAAATGCCTTGAACCAGGTCCTCTGGCCAGTGGGGTCTGCTTTTGTGCCAGTATCATCTTTAAAAGC
>NW_006382808.1:0-2945 GCF_000327345.1 Myotis davidii
GGTGAGGGGTTGAGGGCTGTTTTCAGGCTGGCTCCCTCATCTCCTCTGTTTGTGACCATTGCTTTGTTCTGGAGAAACTTTGTTAGATGCCACTAACACTGAATGGAAAGAAGAGAGATGAAATGGAGTGAGGCAAGAAAAATGAGCTGACTTCACCGAAGACAGAGTTCTTAAGGGGAAAGAGACAGTTGCTTGATGCTGAAGGGAACTCACGCTGGCCTGGCGGGTCACAGCACTGCTGTTGTGCAAGCGTGTGGCAGGTACCCCTGCTTATTTGTGCATTCCACACCCCGCAGGTCTTAGAGCTCCTAGGATCTGGCCAGTGCTGCTGTATCCCAAGGCACCTGAAAGAACATGTGCTGCACTTCAAATTGACTATTGCTGGGACTGAGCTCTTGGCAGGATTTAGAAGTGATGGCTGAATGAAACAAACTGCTCATTTATAAAACCAGTATTTTTATGTAGACAGAATAGTAACTCTATATGAACCTGGAAGACCCTGCCCTTTAACTTCTGGACTCTCAAATATTTGTACTACTGGGCAAAAGATGATCCATACTCTATTCCTAAGAATTCAGGGAGTAGCTATAAGCATCCAGAACGGAGGTTGGCAACACGTGGTTCTTTGACCAAATTTAGTCACAGATGTATTTTGTGTGGCTCTGAGAGTTTTAGCTCTTCAGTGACTGGGATTTCAAGCTTTGGACAAATTCTGAAATCAAGCCACAATGGCCTTTCATTCTTTCAGGCAGTGACTTTGAGTAGATAGCGGTCCCCTCTTCTGTCTCAGCCTACGCTTTCCACTTTCCACTTGGCTGAATGCCTGGCCCTTCCCTGAGATATTGAAGCTCCATTTGTTTTTATCGTTGCACATCTACTGACAATTCCCTTCTAGGAGTACTTATTTAAGAATACTTAAATAAACAAAACAAAACAGCAGAAGCAGGCCATTTATGCGGGTCACTCTGAGAGTGGAATTTTGGTTGGGTAATGGGCAGTGGTAAGTATGGCTGGCAGACCAATAGAACATTGTTTTATTTCTGAAATAGATTTTTCAGGCTTCTTATTGGCTACTGAGTAATTCCTGTGCAGGTTAGACTTTACTGTGCCCCAGTGAGTTATCTCTTCATGAAGCAATGCAGTCACTCAGCATTTATCACCCCTCACCTCTCAATACATATAGTTTCAGTATATGTGTACTGATAGATCCATGGTGGGTATGGGTTTCACTTTATGAAATGTAATGACTCATGTAATGGGTTTGATATTTATAAGGAAATATTGGGTCTGGTGATAGCTTTTATGGGGCTGTCTGAGTATGAATGAGTCAATAAAAAACTATTTTGCAGTATAACACAACAATAAATATTGCTAAATGTTGGTATTAATGCTAATAAGTATTAGTATAATGATTTTAGTGTACTTTATTTTGCATGGCAAAGAAAATCCATTCATAAGAAGGGCATAATTTCTTCCTCACCTCCACCCTGAGAAATAGATAGACATTTGAGGAAATTGAGTGTCTAAGAGTTTGAGACTTAGTGGCACATATCTTGGAAACAGGGAATCTGGGATACAGCTCAGGAATTCTGACCCATCTGAGGGTCCTTGCATGACATCTTGCTGCATACGCATTAGGGAACAATAAATTCTTTGGGCTGTTGAGAAGAAAGAGATATGTGTACCCCAAGATATGACTTGAGTTGTTGTTTTCTATACTTGTTTTTAGATATAGAATATAAAGACACACAAAGTGCCATTATTGCTTTTACTTCATCAGTATTGGGGGGATCTGCAAATTCGTTTGGACAGAACTTTCAGTTGAGTGGAGCTTTTCTCTGTTTTTATTAGGAGTGAGTCTGAGAGCATCTCTGATAATATGGAGAACAGCTGCTCACTTCTGGGAAATAACCACAGCCCACACTCACGCCTGATAAGAAATCACCAGAGTAGTAACTTACTTTGAGCAAACGTGTCATAAGGTAGCGACAAGGCTAGGAGCAGGAAGTGTGTGAGATGCATGCGTTTGAAACAAATTGACCCCAGCTTTAAAATCCAAGGACGGATATATGTTGGTATCAGTAAGTGAAGAGAGAGAGAGTTTGAGAGATGTATGCTGTGAGCAGAAAAGAAAGAGAGTGATAAATTAAACACATAAGGCAAGTGGAGGAAATGATCAAAATAACCACCAAAGAGCAGTAAAGTCTAAATCTAACTTTTTTTCCCCCTTCCGGCGATATGTTGACATTGTTGAAAAACCTCACATCAGTACTTTATAAAACTGTAGATCGCTTGGGTTGGGCAATAAAGAATCCTGGTAACGGGCCTTCCAAAGAGCAGTGCTGTAGTGTGGGTGAGGAATGCAGGATGTCAGGAAAGGAAAGGAAGCTAAGGGTCCATGATGTAAGCAAGTGATGAGAGCCTGGTAAGGTAAACGTGAGCATGTAATATTTCCACGTTACTCGTTCTTCATGTGCAAAACTGAAGTAATTCAAGGCACCATGTTGAGGAATAAGGAGATCACTACCAAAATGCCTCAAAAATAGTGAGGGTTAAATGAACTGTAGCTATTATTCTTTCCACACATGCTTCCCTAACCGAGAGCATGGTTTAAATAAGGGAAATGATGACAGAATACCGTACAGGAGTAAAAAGATCTCCATGTCTGGCAGGAAGGAGTGAAGTGAAATCTGCCCAGCATGGCTCAGCTGGGATGCCTAGAGCAAAACCAGGCCTGTTTTCTTCCAAAGCGCCTGCTACTCCCATTCTGCTTCTACAAAATGAGATGATCTGTACGCCATTGAAAGGTGATAACCTTTGCTTTCAAGTTTCAGAGTTAAGCCTTAGTTCCTCTGTTCCAGTAGTTTAAATACACCCATCCCTCCTTCTCTTCCTGTGCTGGTCAGAGGCATGGGGTAGGCATGCTACAGAGCCCAGCGCAGGCC
>NW_006382809.1:0-2935 GCF_000327345.1 Myotis davidii
ATTTATTGAAGAACAAGTATAGACTCCCATGTGTGGAGGGGAAAAGGGTCCTCTGTATCTTCTTTTTAACAATATGTCAACAGCTGAGAATTGAGTTGTGGCATGCCTCATTAGTGAAACTTGCCAGATGAGAAGTTAAAAATATGAGAAATAAAAATTTAAGTCACTGGTATTATTATCAAAGAAATCGTTTCATTTTCATGTTATCTCTCTACTCCATTCCATGCAGAAAGAAAAGGATATTTCTCCTGGAGAGAAGGTAGTTGATTTATCTCACCTCTGCATAGGACATATAGAACAGAATTCTGCTCTAAAAGAATTTTATATTCGTTATTCATGCTATCAGTCTACTTTTTCAAAAGGAAGAAGCAAGGTTTCTATGCACATGATACAAGTGAGTGAATTTGAGTCCCATGGTTACAACAAAGCACATGTCATATTTGAACAATAGTCAAATTATTTTCTTTAACAATCATGTTTTTGGGAGAAGTGGGCAGTCTGTATCCAGGGTTGGCACCAAGCAATAGCAGGATATAGGAAAAGCGATCTTAATGAGGCCGCCTGCATTTCCCTGGTGTATTGGCTGTCCTCATCTCTGAGAAAGCAAGTTTATATCATCTCTTCTGTCATCAAAATTTCAACTCCACCTACCCCTTCTGCATTATCAACTGGTGACCTCACTTATTATTTCACTGAAAAAATAGAAGTATTCAGAAGAGAATGATCTCATCTTCCCATAACTAAATTGACCAACTTTTACATATGCGTGTACGTCAACTTCCTTCCTGTTACAAAGATGAGTTCTGTGCTCACACAAGGCCTCTAGTCCCACCCCTTCTCTAGCAACTATGGTCTCTCTCTCCTGCATCAATATTTTATCTCTCTCAACTGGATTATTCCTACAGACTTCAAGTATAAAAGCCCCTGTCTTAAATAAAAACAAAGCTTCCCTTGTCTCCACACATACCTCTAGCCCACATCTTTTTTCTTCTTTAGTAAAATCTTTCTGGTTGATTTGTGTATACTCAGTATATCCTTAATATTTCTAATCTACTTCAATACGATTTTCACTTCACCACAGAAAATGCTTTTGTCAATGGAACAACTGGTTTCCAATTTGCCAAGCCAGTAGTCAGTTCTCTACACTGTTCCCCCAAACTCTTGCTTGTGCTCTCAGCAGCATTTGACACAGTTGCTGACTCTCTCCTTGAAACACTTTTTTCTTTCAGTACCTGAGTGCTTGTAACCTCAGTGCTATCTTCTCTCTACTGGCTCTTCTTCTCCAACCTGACCTCTACATGCTAGCCCCTCTTAGGTTTCAGACCTCTGCCCTCTTTCTTCTTCTATTGACACACTTCTCCCAGCTAACCTCATTTTGTGTAATCACTTACAACACCTTCAGTATGCCCAAGTTTGTATTCTTCAGCTCCAACGTCCCTCCTGAGGTCGAGACTTGTATATGTAACTAGTTATTTTATGTTACCACTTGGATGTTTAATAGGCATCTCAAATGTAACATATCCAGAACAGAATTCTTTGTATTTCCAGCAGACACAAATCCTATTCCTGGCTTCTCCAACTGAATAAGGGGCATTATATTTTGCTCAAAATAGGAATAATAATAGATTCCTACCTTTCCCCCACTCATCTCACAATCTATTAGCAAGCAAGTGCTGTTGGGTCTGCCTTCTTAATATAATTTGAACTTGACCACTTCTCACCATTGTCACTGCTCTTATCCTTTCTTGAACAATTGACTGTTGCGCCATGTCTGGATTCTCATAATAGCCTCTTAACTGGGCTTCCAGCTTCCTCTGTGCTATTCCTACAGTCAATTTCCCATTGGTTCTCATTTGGAATAAAATCCATTATTCTGTATTATTTGGTCCTTGTAAAATTCTTCTACGACTCTGTCCCTGACTCCTTCCACTGGAGCCATGCTTGCCTTCTTGACGTTGTTTAAACCATCTGAGCCTTCATACAGCTAATCCCTCAGTGTGCAATGCTCTTCTGTCACTCCTTCACATAATCCAGGTCTTTCTCAGATATCACCCCTTCAAAGAGAACTTCTCTGATGGCATGATTACAAATATCCCCGTACTTCTGTCATTATCTTTTCCCATACCAGTTTTATATTCTTCATAGTCCTTATCATCATTTGAACTTATGTTATTTATTTAATTTTGGTTGTTTATTTCTTGTCTCTCTCAATAAAAGGTCCATTCATTGTTACATTTTTTAGAACTCTCTCCTTAAAACATTCTTCTTTTGGCACCTGGGATAAAACTTTTTTTAAAAAAATATTTCTTACATTTTCCCCAACCTTACTTCAGACTTTGCACTGATTAACTCCAAGAGAATGGCACTGGGCCAAAGAATAGGGAGATGCTAGGCTGCTCAGGAGAAGTCTGGAAAGCTTAAGTTATGGACATCTAGTCTCGGGCCAACCTTAGGTAAGAATTGCAGTCGAGAGTTCTGCTAGGAGAAACAACGAAACTGGACGTTCAGTGCTGATTTTAAAATTAAGTGGGTCAGACTTTCCCAGCTGTGCTCTGGAGCAATCCTTCCTGACCTTAAATGCAACATGCTTTAAGGGTAAACGAAGTTCTCAGATGAAGCCCATTCCTTTTATGTACCTATCTCACTTGTCATCTCCTCCCCTTCTGTTGTCTGTTCTTTCACTTTGTAAGGTTTAATTTTAGTACATAGTAGCAGTAATGCATCATGGGATAGAATAAGTGTGACAGGCTTTGTACTCAGGAACCCGAGAATAAAAGGATGAGCAAAAATAGACTTTTCTGCAGTCCACAGACTAATGGGAGAGACAGAATTCAATCACATATGAGCCCATACACACGTGTGCACCCATGCTTGGGCATACACGTGCACACACACATAATTAGAAACTGAAATAGAGTTATGCAAATAAAAAAAA
>NW_006382810.1:0-2943 GCF_000327345.1 Myotis davidii
ATTCTAGAACAAATACTCCAAAAATTTATTTGGAACCAAGAAAACCCCCGAATAGCTCAGCAATACTAGGCCTGCAAGAATATAGGAATTCATCTCCTCATAATGTAGCTGTATATATGGCAGGGACTTTAGGCTTCATAGCCTTTCCCTTTGGGGTTTTCAAACTATTCAGTCAACTATATCACGTAACTTAATCCTGAAAGTTTTTTCTAGTACCTAATCCTACTACCAAACTTCCTGCTCAACTGTAAATTTAATTTTGTAGTAAATCTAACTATTTGGATATGTAAGAACTATACTTACCAAAAAGGTTTCATTCAAATACTGACCTAGTCTGCACTATCCACCTGAAAACGCCCCCCAAAATCAGCTAATTAATTTTCATAAATGATTTTAATTTATTCAAGTAATTGTTTTCTCTTAATGAATCATGCAAATTCATTTGTCCATATAAATTAAAGAACATCCTTACATATCATCTATATTTACTAACTCTATAAGTATAAGCACTTATACTTGTGTATTTTTGGTAGACATATGGTTTCTCAAATTATGTAAATTGAGTCCTAAGTTGATAATCATGATTTTTCTGCTGAATATTTAATAGAAGACTTTTTTTTATTTTGGCATTTTTAATCAGAAAGTAAATTAATGAAAGCATGTGCATGAAAATGGTAAACTTCATATAATCTATAGGGAGACAATTGTACTAGACTGTAAACTTCATGAGGACTTTTGTTCATCATGATAGCTCCCATGTCAACTCCTAGCATATAATAAGTGCTCAATATATACTGTTACTGGCATATAGTAAGTGCTCAATATATAATTGTTCCATTAATGAATCAAAATACTCTAATTCCAGTCTTGATATTTGTAGAGGGGAACTAATGATGCCTGACTAGTGTTGTCATTAAAAGATCAAGTTGTTGGTTCATGTCTCAGTTTACGAAAGAAACCAGTGAGTAAAATTCAGTGAGTAAAATTGAATTAGGAGGGGCAAGAAAAGTCTGATTTCCTATTGCATGGTTCATATAAGAAAAGTGTGTTCTGATTTACTGACTTTCAGACTATATGAGTTCAGAGGTGCATGAACATTGGTTCAATGACCAGTCATTTTTGCACGATGTCAAGGTTGACAATAACTTCAAAGTCATCTTTTTCAAACCAACCTAACATCTAAAGCTTGATTCTCCTTTACAATATTTCCTCCAAGAGGGCCTAGCCAAAGGGGGAACTTACCACCTCCAGATCAGTCCATTCCATGTAGGACAGTTTGGTGAGAAAAGTCTTTATTCTATTGCGTCCAAATTGGCCTTCCTGAGCTTCTCACACCAAGCAAGGATGGGCAGAACACACATACTTCCTCTTCTATCAGCACCCGCTATGGATTTGAGGCCTTCGTTGGCTAGGTGTAATTTCCCGCGTTGTACAAACGCTCCAAATTAGGATAGGATTTCAGATTTCTTCCTTTTTCTGGTCATTCTCCCAGTGAATGTGCCTCTGTTTATATCTCTTTTAAAGTGTAGTTCAGACAGAACCCAGTATCTTAGCTGTGGTTTATGTGCAACAACTGTGTTCCTGCCAAATACTGGATTTGTAGATAGCCAGGAACATCCCAGATGTGTTTTCCTGGGAGTGTAGTGGCAATTCCTATGACTCTGCAACAACCTCTCTGTCTCTCATATCAGAGGCAGAGCTTTGAGTTCGGGGAAAACGATTCTTTCCTAGGTCACAGAAAAAAACAGCAAAGAGAACATGCATTTCTTTCAAGTCCATGGTCAGGAAACACATGGAGGCTCACATAAAGCTGTTTAATGGTTTTGCTTTGCTAATAAGTTAGCTAATGAATGTAGAGTGTCTAGCCTGGTGTCTGGTTTAGAGTAGTGATTCAACAAATATTAGTTACTTTTTCCTTTCCTCTTGCCACCTTTTAGAATTTTTTTTTGGAATTTCCCCCCACTTTTAAACACAAGGATGATGCAGGGATGAACGAACAGACTATAAAATATTTTAATAGACTCTTTTTAGTTCCAAGAAGATGTGAGTTTTGTTTTCTTTAAGTAAAATCCGAAGTGACAGATAAGATGCAAATATCTCAGATGTTTTCAAAATAAAATATAGCACTTAAGTTGAACATTCATTTTATTAATCTAGTTAACTTGTGCATTATTTTGCATCTTCATTCATCTAGCTGGGTTGCGTGTTTAAAACGATCTTCCGAAGACTAGAAATACAAGAATTTAAAAGTGAGAAGTTTCAATTAGATCCTCTCTCGCCTTATTGTATTATAGTTCTCAGTTTCACAAGTGATTAAGAAAAGAGAACTAACATTGATGGGGGAATTTTTGAATATCCTATACCAACTGTTTCTTTAAAAACATTTTCTGAGAAATGTAAAGTAACCTTGTTCCCATAAACGAACCTGCTGTTCCTGACAGTGTGGGCACACCGTCTCTTCTAGCAATAAGAAACACACTGAACTTTGACTCGCTTTTTTATGAAGCCATTTGTTTTAGAAAAAAGAGTGACACTAGATGTAGGTATTCCTCCACAAAGTACTAAGAAGAAAGCATCCTACTATGGCATTAAAAACAGTGCGAGCATCAAGGTGTCACTTGACAACTTAGTACTGCCTAGCAAAACAGGTCTTGCCAAGAATCTCAACACTCTGGAATCTGTGGGGCTTTCTCTACTGATGTGCTTTTTCAAAAATGTTACCAAATCTAACTCTTTCCTTACTAAATGATGATTACAACACTGAAATTGCTTTATAAACAGTCTGTTTAGGATTAATATCTGATGAAATACCCAGCAAGTTTCCTGAATTTATATAAAACACATCCTAACTTTCATATGCTCTCATTCTAGAGATTTCTTAGATTCAAGATATACAACTGCTATTTGAAAAAGTGGAGCCGAAACCGGTTTGGCTCAGTGGAT
>NW_006382811.1:0-2940 GCF_000327345.1 Myotis davidii
GGGTTATAGGTGTACCTGAGTGTAGGCAGAATTAGGGAGATAAGTAGCTAGAGAACACTCCTAAGTTTAAAAGATGAAAACAGAAGGTTCTTTGAGCTTGAGAGTTTTGAAAAAGCAAGTTTCATCTGTCTCCATACCTGACTGTCTGATTAAGATGGTGAGAAGAGTCCCTATAAAGACAGGGTGGTTTATTCACATGTGTACACCGAATTGAAATAATCTAAGTCAAAGAGGGGCAGGCCTAGAAGAAATACCTAAGTCACCATAAATAAGTCTTCAGCACCTCCCCACTTATGAAATAGTAAGGTTTCCTCTCTATAATTTCTGCCCAGGTTTTGCTCTATGTACACCTCATCTCATCACAATCACTTATATTCTCACTTGGAGCACTACTTCCAAAGTCATGAAGTTACAAAGTCATGACTGGGTAGGAACTTTGAGATCACTGGTCTGAAGTCCTCAAGGTGAATAAACTAAAGACAAGATATGTTACCCAAAGAGAGATGCTCCAAATAGCACAGCAACAGAGGTGTAACTGGAAACCAGGTGACGTCTATAATAAAAAGAGGATAGAATTAACCACCAAAGGGATCTGGATTATAGTGTTGCTTCCACTAATGAATAACTGTACAGACTTAGGAAGAACCTTATACTCTGCATGCTTCAGTTTCTTATCTGCAAAATGAGGATGCTAATCCTCGCAGTGCATGGTTGTGAGAATTTAATGAAATAAAATATTAGAGAACAGCAAGGGGCAAGGCTTTGCAACTGCGAGAGAGTAGGCAAAGGTGGTAGGAAATGAGGTCATCATGGAGATCACATTGTTTAGATCGTTTGGGTCACGATGGAGACTTTGGCCTTTGCTCTGAGTGAGATGGGATACTCCTATGGAGAGTTTTATGCAGAAAAGTGACATGCTCTGACATGTCTTCTGAAGTATTCATCTGATTGCTATGGAGGAATAGACTACAGGAGCAGCAGAGAGAACAGGTAAGAGAACACTGTTATAATTCTTGCAAGAGATAACCAGGGCTTGGGCCAGAGCATGACAGTGGAGATGTTGACAAGTGGGTGGATTCAGAAATATTTTGAAATTAGAGCTCAGAGGATGTGCTAGTGGAATGGATGTGAGGTATAAGAAAGAGAGAAGAGTTAAGGATTACTTCAAGATTTTTGGTTTGTTCAACTGAAAGAAGAACAGATTTTGTAAAGGGAAGCAGTTTTAGGGAGAGTAATTTTTAGTACAAGGGGAAATGTTGAGTGAACAGTTGGGTATTTGAGTCTGGAGTTCATGAGAGAGGACCTGGCTAGAAATATAAAATGTGGTAATCATTAGGATACAGATGGCATTTAAAACCCTGTTCCTAAATGAGATCACCTAGAAAATGCATTGGGAGAGGATGGAAAAGTGTCACAAGACTAAGCCATGGGGCACACAGTGCACATGCAGGTCAGAGAAATGAAAAAGACTGTAAGGGAAATTAAGAAGGAGCAACCAGTGAAATAAGAAGAGAAAGCTATTCCTGAAGAAATAATTTTAATAAGGAGTGACTTTTCAACTCTATAAAATATT
Source organism: Myotis davidii (assembly GCF_000327345.1). Taxonomy (NCBI): domain Eukaryota; kingdom Metazoa; phylum Chordata; class Mammalia; order Chiroptera; family Vespertilionidae; genus Myotis; species Myotis davidii. The sequence continues at coordinate 1,574 of NW_006382811.1, forward strand.
CCTGACTGGGTTAGTTAGGTGAAGACTGAGAACCTACCATTTGTCTTAACAACATGGAGACCACTGGAAATCTTGAAAAGAACAATTTTAATAAAGTAATGGGGATGGAGGCTTAATTAGAGAGGGTTCATTAGAGAAAGTGGGTGGAGAATTGACTAGCCTTCCTACATATTAAAATATATTACAAAACTTTAGAATTAAGACAGGTTTTATTGGCACACAAATGGAAAGACAGGCCAATGAGCCAGAATAGATTTTCCAGAATTAGATCAAAATATATATGAGAATTCATTATATGATAAAGGTAACATTTTAAGAATAAATGGTGTTGAAATAAACTGTGTACCATATGGAAAAAGATAAAGTTGGATCCAACGTGAAGTTTTCCAATGAACTGCTCTGATGAAGAAAAAAGTTATGAGAAAACATGGGTGAGTTCCTTTATAAACTTGGAGTGAAGAAAATTTTCCTATCTATGATTCAAATTCCAGAAGCCACACAGAAGATTAATAAATTAGGCTAAACAAAAATTTAGCAAGCAGGTATTTCAATAGACAAATGATAAACTAGAAAATATATTTGTAATACATATCACAAAGCACTAATAATTATAAATTGGAAGAAAAATTATAGTAACAAACAAAAAATGGCAAAAGTTATAAATAGAGAATTCATAGAAAAAGAGATATTAATAATTGTTTTTCATGTGATAAGATACTCACTCATGAAAAGGAAAATATAAATTAAAGCACTTAAGTATCATTTATCACCTCTGAGAAGAACAGCCACCCAGAAATTCAACAAATACCCTCTGTTGGTGAGGTTCAAGGATACCAATCATTGCCATGCTTGCTGGTGAAGGGGTGTATGGTGAATGTCCATGGAGGCTAACCCAGGAATAGTTATAAAAATTACGAATGTACTGCATTAGCTTCCTAGGACTTCCATAACAATGAACCACAGACTGCATAGCTTAAACCAACAGAATTTTCTTTCACAGTTCTAGAGAGCAGAAGTCTGAAATCAAGGCATTGGCAGGACAATGGAGTAGGCTCTCGGGAAGAATCCGTCCTTGCCTCTTGGCACAGTTAGAGATGGAATCTAAGCTGGGTAAGAAGAGAAGGGAGGGCACGTGAAATGTCAGTGTGCAGCTTTCTTTTTGCATGTGGCATATTTGCATGTCTTGCATGTATTTATTTATTCATTTTCTAAACATTAATTGAGTGCTCCCATATGTGTCATGAACCATTTTAAACACTCTAGGAGATGATATTAGCAAGACAGGAAAGTTCCTTCATGCCACCAAGTTCCATTCCAGGAAATAGTTCATACACAACAAAGAAATACACACACACACACACACACAC
>NW_006382812.1:0-2947 GCF_000327345.1 Myotis davidii
TGCGACCCACAGGTTGAGAACCGCTGAGTTGGACTGTTCCAGCCCGCCCCCGAGGACGGCTGATCATTCTTTTTGTGTTATTTGTGATTCTTGCCTGGCCTGGAATCTCTTGATCCCTCCCTTTGGGTTGGTTCACTATTGTTAGCTCCACAAAAGAGGAGACAGTTTATGTTCTTCTCCAATAGAAACTTAGACGTTTTATTTTTCAAATTAATAGTTAAAGCAGGAGAGTCCCGTGGATTTCTTTCTATGACATCCCTCTACTAATCCCTCATAAAATGAGTGATTGGGAATTACTTTTTTCATACCATTTTCCTAGATACGGTTTTTTTTTTATCCTAACTCTCACTGATACCTTCATCCCTCCCCACCCCCACCCCCCAATCTGGGGAGCCCTAAGTTCATATTATGTTCCTGGGTAGGGCTTTCCAGGGCTTTCCCCAGAAAAGTGAGGAGCAAATGTCCTATCATATTAAGGATTTGTGAAGAAATGTTCACTGCATGGACCACATGGAGTCTTACCCTGGTGTTTTCTGACGGCAGCCTTGAATAACTGGGGGTCAGGGTGAGAGCATGCTCTGTTTCCAGTCCCAGCCAGTACTGATCCTAAATAGGCAGAAGGTCTTGGACCGAACAGGGTCACTCAAAGATATTTTTCTATGACTTTCCATTGGGTCATTATGGACAACTGCCCAGTTCAAATTTGCCTACCAAGATTAAATTCCACGGCCCATTTCAAGACCAAGTACTTGTTGCCCTCACTTTAGATTTCAGGCCTGACTTTGATTTGTACACAGGTTACGTGCTCAAAACTCTTCCCCGAACTGGCTACTTGGCAGCCGGTTGGTTTTGCCGAGCTGACCTTGTCTGCTGACGCAGCCCGGGGAGTGTGGCACACGCGGGATTTATGTTAGGCAACCTCGTCGTCCTTGTAAGGTCGCTTTGCATTCAGAACATTTTTTTAAATGAAAGGGAAAACGAAATGTCTCCTTAAGTGGAAGAGAGCAAACTTCACATCGGGGCTTTGGGAGTCGAGCACAAAACATGAAACTGGCCGTTGCCACAAATCTTTTGCTGTTGCTGAGTAAGAACAGGCTGCGGCCCAGAGCGTAAACACAAGGGCCGCAGGGAACCTGTGCTCCTTTCGGCCCTGAAGCAAGAAGGCCGCGGCGATCCTGCTGCACCCAGCCTCACAGGAATCAAAGCTGACCAGGGAAAACCAGACAAGAGCTGTTTTGTTTTATTTTATTTTATTTTTATTTATTTTTTATTTTTGCAAACCTTCAGATGTTGCAGAGTGGCCTGGCCAGCCAGAGTTCATCATGTCTTCCTCGGCCTGGGACAGCAAAGGCATTTGCAGTGACATAGTTTATTCCACTAAAGCAAAGAAGAAGTCAATTAGGGCCTGGATGCACTTCTTCCCGACTGTCCAGAATGATGAGGCGTTGGCACTAATTGTTCACTGTTTTCCTTTTGTTTTGTTAGCATGGCTTTGGCATCATGTAATGATTGGGACAGAGCTGGGTTTGCAGTATACCCTGGGAAGTCTCACTGCCAATAACATTTTTGCTCTATGAATCTTTAGCTCCTTTAATCGTTGGATGGGATTTTGTTGAGGTGCCAAAAAATTTTTTTTAGATGGTAGGATTTAAAACAAACCAGCAAATGGAAACTATTAGCAGTTCTTTCATTAATTACATTTGTGAATCAATCCGGGACACTTGATAATCATTTCTTGTAAACATTTAAGTGAATAATTCCAAGAAATGATCTTTGCTATGCAGTGGAGTGTTCCCAGTTTTGATGCTAAAGCCTTACCCTCAATTAACATTGTTTTCCTCTTTCGCCCATAAACTGTGAAGTGAAGAGTCCTGTCATGAGCGGGGCTACTGAGGAAGGGAGGGAGGGGATTCGCAACCAGAACAGGAAGCGGCCTGGCACACATGCAGATGGGAAAGAGGACAGAGGAAGTGAGGACACGCTCCCCATGCAGGGTCCTGGGTGGGGGCAGCCGCCTCAGGCCGAGGGCTCGGGGGGGAGGGAAGGAGCTTTGTGCAGCCTTAATCTAGAATACAAACAGATAACTCAGTCATGGATGGACTGGAGTTTAACTTCACGCTGGTTGTAATGGAAAAGGGTTTGCTCAGCAAGATATCACCGCAGACGAGACCCTGGGGAACTCGGCACCTTTCCGAAAGAGAACACACTCCCAAGGACTCCACGAATGATCATACAACCGGTGTGCCGACCACAGCGGTCTCTGTGCGTCCCTTTAAGGATTCCTGTAAAATCTGGCAGGCTTGCTCCTTAGCAACACTCCATTTTCTCCTACTTTGTGGGCTACAAGGATTAAAAACAGCTTTCATCGAAAACTATATGCAGGGATGGGCAGAAGTAAGTTCATTGCTGTTCGTATGGAAAACGACATACAGATTATGATTATTACAATAGCTTCATTAACTGTTTCATGCACTCACAGCTATAAACCTACTTTTGCCCTCCCCCTTTCTGGGTAAACATTGTTCAAAGTGTTGTGGTTTGAAAATTAATTTTTAGGAGGAAATTGATTTTTAGGAGGAAAGAACAGTTAATTGCAGAGTCAGAACTCTTCGCTGGGGCCAGAATCCCTGATTTGGTTATTCTCTCAGCCGCATAAGTTAGCTGTGTGCTGTTTAGCATCTCTCTCCACGCTTTTGGGAGCTCAGTTTTTAATCCGTAAAATGGAAATAACTGTGCTCCCTCACTCCCATCTCCTGCCAGCCCTCACCATGGGTTGAGGAACGATGAATAAGACTTGAGAGGCTTGTATTTAAAGTACCACATGCTGTTAGTATTATTGGAGTAAAAAAGAAGAAAAGAGGGCTCTCTGGTCAAAGATGGCAAAGCAGAGGCCCAATCAAAGCAACAAAGAATGAAAAACAGAAGTAAATGTCATCGATGAAACAAG
>NW_006382813.1:0-2955 GCF_000327345.1 Myotis davidii
GGCCAGAAGGTTGAGAACCACTGTCCTAGCAGGTCAGTCCTGAGCACTGATAAGCCACATTGCACCAGTAGAGACTGAAGCATTCTTACCCCAAAGCACAGGGCAATGGAAAGATGGGGATTTCTCAGGATTCAGTTTCTGTAGTTGATGTGGTATAGATGGCTGGGACTAGCTCATGGAAATCTCTAGGGCTATGGGTGACTAGGTTAACCAAATGAGTGAACATTATAAGAGGGATTTGGAAGTTTAATTCACACCAGGAGTGAGTAAGACATCTCCAGTTCAGCATTTGTGCTAGAAAGTCTGTTGTAAAGAGCAACAACCTCTCTTTTGAGTTAAAATTAACAAGTCAGTATCATTTAAGGCTGCAACATTGGGAACTTTCTCATTAACATGAGCTTCAAAGCTGTGAAATCTTATGAATATATGAGACACTTGAAGGATTGATCCCTTCCCTAATTTCTTACTAATAATGATTTTTATCCCAGAGGAAAAATCAAAAGCAGCAAACTTTGGAGTTTAAGGGACCAAGTAAAACAACAGAACTAGTAGCTGTGACATAGCCTAGGTCTGGTGATGGACATCACTGTGGCTATGGATCTAGAACCTGGCATCAAATCTATGACATAGAAGTTTCTGTAAGTATGAGTGGCCAGATGTCATTCCCTCTCCCCCAAAACAACCCAATCTCCTTTCTTTTCCTTACCTCTTCCCTCAAAAGAATGAAACTAGGCCTGGAATGTCACTATGAACCTTTCGCTTTGCTAGAGGTATTTCCAAGAATAAATATCAGTGGTAATACCAAGGCATCTACCCTCTGACAATCAGGACTTAGGGACTACAAAAGGCAACTCAGAAAGTTAATACAGTAGTTTAACAATGGAATAACCCTCTGGAACAGAGGAGAACCTTCCTAAGAATAGACTCAACTCAGATCTGTTGCCTCTACCCTCAGGAACTACAGGATATCCAGAAATTAGGACAAAGACTATGCCACATGAATATGGATAAATATGATATTCAATTGCTTCAAGAGTAAACATCTCATCAACCAAGATTGGATCATGAACATGTCCCACCAGGTGCATTATCATGATATTGGGATACCTTCAAGAGATTGTGGTCTTCCACAGTATTAAGCAGCAATGTGATATGTCCTGCTTCCCCAGGTTGGTAGTAGTGAGTCTGTGTTGCAGGTTAATTCTCTCTATCGCTTGTAGAACACAATGTCATAGCACCAAGCACCAAGAGATATTTAACCCTATAGAACACGTCTAAGGTATAATACCTGAATTGTGGGGGAGATAGGGAAAAAATGATCCTTTGTTTCCTTCTCTTTACCATTATTTTAGATACCGATGACCTAGGTCTCCTCTTCTTGCATTTTTTGATATCTTCAACATCTGAGCATAAGGTGAGATTGAGGTGATAACTGAAGTCAGTCTCTACAAGCCTGGCTGTGGGATATGCCCAATGGGAGCAGCACACCATCCTGTTAAACGACTCAAGGGCATTTGCAGAACAATCTAGGAGGATTACTTTGTGGGAGATTAATGACCAAAGGGATCATTTCAAAGAACTGTTGGTTAATAGGATCATTACAGAATCATAGTCCATATGCCTCTTCAATTGTGATAGTGAAAAAGGAGTCTGAAAAAAACTGTGTGTGAATTATCATACTGTTAATTGTCCAACTAAAAGCGATCAATAGATTTCTTGTTAAGAACACCTAGAGTTCACCTTGTCAGATTTGCAGAGTGAGTATTATCAGATAGCAGTTATAGCTGATGATGATAAAGGAAAGAGAGCTTTTACCAGAAGAGCAAGGTTGCATCCATTTGAAAGGTTGACTTAGCCTCTCCCAGGAGGCCCTGCTATAAACCCTCACCAGAAAAGGTTGTTTGTGACAGGAACTTTCTTTTCTTTATCAGAAACATCTATAGTTTCTTGAGGATAATATATAAATTATTTTTCACCTATGTGTTAGCAAAGGCCCCTGCTACTCAGGGAGCACTCGCTGTCCATGTCCCACCCATATCTTTTCAGTGCTCACCTCTAAACAGAAGGCTGCTTGCTGTGAATAAGTGCAAATTCTTATTTGCTGCCCACCCCACCTGCACTCGGCTTTGTAGCACAGTATGCCACTTACCATGGCAAGACAAATGTGATAGGAGTTCATTCCCCTAGAAGCAGGCTTCAAACAATGAAGAGTGCTCCTCTCCCTCTAGAGACAATTCTAAGGTATGATCTGCAATACTCCCAGAATTCCCTGATGGACTCAAGCTCCAGCTGCTCACAGTTGTAAAATTTGCTCCCTATTGCCTTCCTTCTCTTTCCAGCTTCACTTCCCCACTTCCCTACTGGTGTTTCCTGGGACTACCTCCCTACTGGCTCTCAAATCTTTGAGTGTTTGCTTCCAGAGGAATCCAAAGACACTGAACAACAAATCTTGTTATACATTAATCTCAAATATTTTTTTGCTTTTGGATGTGCCTGAAGATTGGGAACACAAACATATGGATCCACTTTTAATTTAAATGCAAAACTTCTATCTTTTTCTACCTCTTGGCCCAAAATAAAAAGGAAGGTCAAAAATTTATAATTTCAGTGTACAATCCACATCTTACCTATCTAATGGTCATCTGAGCATCTTACCTGAGGAAAAAGAGAATGGGAGCTCAAGTCTGCAGTGTCTAGGTCCTTTAAAAACTTGCTCCTCGAAGTTTAGTCCTCAGTATCACCCTAAAGCTTTTTAGGAAAACAGAATGTCAGAGCCCACCCATACCTACTGAATAGTCCTGCTTTTTAAAAGTTTTTACTTTTTACATTTTAAAGAGTGATTTATTTTACTTAGTTTGTATCTTGTATGAGACTACAGATACTCGGAGCTGGATTAATTATATTTCTGGTTCATGACATTCTTTTTCTTATTGAATTTATTGGGTTGACATTAGT
>NW_006382814.1:0-2956 GCF_000327345.1 Myotis davidii
TGAGTGATAAATTAGGGACCATGTCAATGCGGGACTCTAGAACCTCATTTCTAAGCTGTGGGTTGGGGTGGTTGCTAAACCTGAGGGGCTACTAACTCAAGAAAATAATGTCCCACAATGATGGAGCTTATGCTGAAATAGATGAGATGGAGCTTCTGGCTATTTCCTGGTGCTGCCTTGTACATCCCTGTAAACTATTAGTTTTACATTGCTTTGCTATAAATTGCTACATACCCAGTATCTTAAGACAACACAAATTTATTACATCACCGTCTTCATAGGTCAGGAGTCTGGGCATAGAATGGCTAGTATCTCAGCTCGGGGTCTCAAAAGTCTGAAATGAAGGTGTTGGACAGAAATCTCATTTGGTGTCTCTGGGGAAAAATTCACTTTCAAGTTTATTCTTACTGTTGGTACAATTCATTTTCTTGCAATTATAGAACCGAGGTCCCTCATATTTTGTTGGCTGTTAGCTGGGGGCCACTCTCATCCTTGCCAAGTGGCCTCCTCCATACTGAAGCTAGCAGTGGCAAGTCAAATTGTCTCATGCCTCATATCCTTAACCTTATTTGTCTTCATCCTCTACACCCAAATTTAAAGAGCTCATGTGAGTAAGTCAGACCCACTAAAATAATTTCCCTTTTGGTTAACTCATAGTCAACTCAGTAGCAATCAGAATTATATTTGCAAAATCACTTTTGCCATATAAATTAATGAGAGAGATGTTTTATCATACTCTAGAGCTACTCTCACAGTTAAGAGGAGGAAATCAAACAGAGATGTGTACTCTTGGGGATCATCTGAGAATTCTGACCATTACACGAGGTCTCAGAAACTACTACATTCTTCATGACACCACTAATAACAAGGGGAAAATATCAATTGCCTACTTTTCCTTTTTCTTCCCCTTTCTGTATTCTCACCTGCCCTCATTAATTTCACCCAGGGATAGTCAACTTTGCCGTTAGACTTTGTACTGCAGTCTATTTTCCTAGGCTCAATGATTGCAATATAGGGACTTAGGGAAATCAATCCTTTATATTTTTCTATTATTAACCAGAGGATCAGTTAGAAACCTCTGATTCTCCCACTCACAAAAGGGAAATGATTCAAATTTACATTTATAAAATGTCTTCAATAAGCTAGGTGCTATGCTTTACATATGTATGTACAAGTTCACTTATGTCAACCTTTCAGAATCTGAGTATTATTATCTTTATTTTATGAGTGAGAAACCAAGAAAGGAAAATTCATTGCTAGAGTCCACATAATGATGTGAAAAAGCTAGGACTTTGATGTAGGCTGAGGACTTTTGCGGATGTTAGTGCTTGGGTTGCAAGCAAATAAAAAAGACAGCTCTTCCTTTTAGTAAATGTGAGACAGTTATGAGGATGTTCAGTTTGCTTTATCTAGTGTCATAGCAAAGCTGTGTTCACTTGCAAGGCAAGTGTCTAAATATCTAAATTTGACTCTAGGGCTTGACTTACTAAACCACTCATCATACTGGGAAAATTCTCTTTCTCATTCATCTCATGGGTCAATGTTACAGTTGGGGCTTAAACCTGTGACTGTGCAATGATGACTAAAGTGGGTTCGGGTCAACTTTGTTGCTCCTTTCCTAGTCAAGGAGGCTGGAGTAACAATATGAGATAAAATCTGAGATCCTAAACCTTGATAGATGGGGCATTGTTGTTATGGCAACTGCCTTAGTCCATTTAGGCTCTGTAACAAAATGCCACAGACTGAGTGTAAACAACAGATATATATTTCTCACAGTTCTGGAGGCTGAGGTCCAAAATCTGAGAGCCATCATGGTCAGGTAAGGGCTCTCCTCTGGATCACAGACTTCTCATTATATGCTCACATAGTGGAAGGGGCGAGAGAGCTCTGTGGGGTCTCTTTTATAAGAGCACTGATTCCATTCATGGGGGCTCCAACCTCCTAATTTAAGCTCCTCCTAAAGGTCCCATCCCCTACCATCTCATTGGGCATTAAGATTTTGCGTATGAATTTTGGGGGGACACAAGCATTCAGACCATAGCAACAACATTCTGGGTATATTTTTATGTATTGATCTCCTTACTTGAAAAGAAAAGATGTACAGTGGTTTATACAGATACAGAAAAATATGGTAAGTTAACATAATAAAGTAACTGGCACTTATTGAATTATTACTCATTAGGTACCATGTAATTTTCTCAGAATAGTCCTATTAGTTAGATACTAATATTGACTTCATTTTATAAATGAGAACAAGGAATGTTAAAGAGGTGAAAGAATTCGCCTGAAGTTAACCAACTAATGAGTTATGGATGCAGGACTGAAGCCCCCAAAAGCCAGGATAAATAAGGAAAGAAGTAAGAGTATGGGCATTATTTGGTATGAGGAGTAAAATATATACTATGAATTATTATGTACTTCCTTTGGGCAGAACACAAATTTGAATTTAAACTTTCTATCAGATGTTGAAAAGAAAGAAATGTGATCAATCACTATTCTTAATACCTATTCCTAGGACAAAGTCAATTACTCAACTATTATTGCCAGTATGATCAGTGAGAACATTTTACTTAGAGTCTTTGTGGAGAGGAACCTGCATAATTATATGAATATAAAAGTGAATGTAGCTGAACATTTTCATCTAGGCCATGCATTTTATATGCATTTTATTCTTAATTCTTATAATAAGCCTATGTTTTCAGTCTATTATTATCCTCATTTGACACATAGCCAAACTGTGACTTAAGATACTAACCAACATGCCCAAGGTCACTGAGCTAGTAATGGTAATGTTGAGATGTAAACTCAGGTAGTCAGATGCAACTTGTAATCATTGTGCTATGCTGCCTGCAATGATCAATATATTAGCAGCCTTGCAGTAGTTTTGTGTTGCTGTTTTTATAGCATCATTAAATATAAGCATCACTCCAAAGTATAATGCAGTAAAAAAAAAAAA
>NW_006382815.1:0-2951 GCF_000327345.1 Myotis davidii
GGGGGGGGGGGGGGGGGAGAAAGAGTCATATATCCACCAGTGCTCTGATACTGTCACCCAAATGATAGGGCTAAAATAGGAGACACATCTGACAGAGGGATTATAACAACATCAGAATCAATGTCTTTTGTGAAAAGGTTATTGGCAAATCCATCCTGTTCTTTCAAACTTTATACTGATACCCAAATAATACAAAACTCTTTTCAGAACTATACTACTATCATCTCTATTTCACAAGTTAAGAAAATCAGGTTTAGTATCATTGACCACATTCGCAATACATATGGAAGAAGTGGCAGTTTCACACCCTTACAGAAGAGAGAGGCATCCTGTTGAATTATGTGCACAGGTGCCAAGCAGAAAAGTGAAATGAAATTGGAAAATATCCCACAAAGATGAAAAATATCAAGGGAAGTTTTCCTCTGGGGTGTGATCATACAATTTATTTTTAGGTCCATCTGTTTGGATTGCGACCCAAAACGTGTTTAGTTTCTCATGTTTCAAGACCATCTCTTTGTTGGTGGCCCCACCTGGAAGAGGGGGCCACATCCTAACTCAGGAGACAGGGTAATAATAAAGCTCCTGTGGTTTTGGCTATTTGGCTTTCTTCCTGAAGATACTAGAAAGAGTTTCCTTGTTTCATAGACTAACCTCGGCAGAGGTGTCCAGGCTAAGGAGTATACCATAATGCATTTAGTTTATCTCAAGTTTTTGTTCTAACAATGTAATATTTTTAGATGCTTTTAAGGCCTAAGCAATTGGGGGTGGGGGGATCTCTCCCGCCCTGAGTGCTGTCCATTTGGAGATGATACTCTCAGATTAGAATGGACAGAACCCCAAACAGCTCATGTGGCACCCTAAATGGACACCTTCTCTAAGGAAAGGCAGAGCTGTTAGGAAATCTGGTCCAGGATTCTCATGTCTGTTCGGCAACATCCTAGATCATTACAGGTCCGAATAGAAAACTCAGTCCTCTGACAGAATATTAGACCAATCATTGTATTTTTAAAGGACATTTTTCAGCTCAATTCCATCTCTTTTCTCAAACAGTTTTATAGTTGTCACAAAGTTGAATACTATTATGCAGTGGTTTCACTACTTGTTCTTAATAGTTGGCACTGTTTTGTTAAAGCTCAGGTAACATTTGTCCTTTGCCTCAATGTCTTTCTGTTATATTGGTGCCCGATTTGTTTGTTAAAGCTTTGGATTTATTCCCTGGACCTCAACCAGGTTTTGATTAACTAAGACAATTCTTGAGTTCTAGTTCCCATTGTTTAAGCCTTTCTAGGCCTTTCTAAGTCTTTAATTTAGGATCACCTACAACTTTGATTTACTATCCTTCCAATCACATTCTCAAGTCCATCGCTTCGATAGACCGTAAGTTCCTTGAAGGCAAGAGATCTGGCTTTTTTCATATTTGTGTTACCAGCACCTAGCACAGTGACTACACAATGAATATTTATTGTAATATTTCACTGTGCCATTTTCTGACAAAGTTCAGTTGTTCAAAAAAAAAATCTGTAGCATCAAACCACATAAATAAACCAGGAAGAACATGAGACACTAGGAATTTTATAAAACATGTTTTTCCCATTTCTCCTCCAAATAAAGTTTGGCTTCCATTAAAAAATCTATTTCTTCCTTTAAAATCTCATCAAGGTATAACCAAGGTGTGGTCAGAGGTTTATGCTCATTGTTCATATTAACTGTTTCCCAAAAGAGATACTATTGGGTATCACTCAGATTAATCGGTAAGCCTTGCATAAATGGTTCTACTGTAATTGATTATCCTTACTGGTGCTGGAGATAAAATCTTCATCATCATCAATGCCTGATCCAGAATGAATGGGGTGTTTGTCTCTTTCATCTTCATTTTCTTCAGTTGGCTTCCAGCCTGCTGAGATGATATTTGAATCCGTACCTGTTGTGGTGATTTGCATTAGTAGCTGAGCTGGATGCCAAGTAACCCACTTGACAAAGGAAGAAAATCAGGCACAGAATGTACGATGGAATTCCCACGATTATAAGAAGAAAGTGAAACATTTGGCGCATATACCCCTAAATGATCATATCTTGGTCTATGAAGCTAAACTATAGATCTAAAAACAATTTTCTATTATCTTTACAACTGGACATTCTCTTTAAGAAGTTAAAGAATAAATATAGACACAACCCAGCCAAAGAAGTAAAAGAAATGAAAGGCCAATAAACACTCCCTCGTGCTTATAGAGACACCTATTAACTTATGAAGCACATGTCATTAAAGCCAGGACTACCAGAATAGAATGGAAACGTTTCACATGTGCCTATTTGCTTTGTCAAGCTACTTTCAAAAACCCTTGGACTCTAAATACATCAGTCTTTTCTAAAATCCCATAGTTGTATTCACAATTTGCTAATTCATTTTTTATCTTCTCTAGCCTCGTATCAGTATACTGTAAAGGCAAATGAAAGCTACACTGCAGTTCCCAACAATACTTTAGCATACAGGGATGGAAAAGCCAGTTAATTAAGAGAAGTCATAGCTAGCATTTGTTAGTCAACCCTTCTTATCGTCTAAAGTGGACAGACTCTAGCCAGGATTTGGAAAAATCTCCCTCTTCTCCTTTTGGAAGCAATCACAAGAAAGACGGAAACCCTCCACCCCTTATCCACGGTTACTGCAGAAGACGTCTCTTTACACAAAGGGTTTCCTACATTTTGAATCAGATTCACACTATCTTTTTGGAATGAACATTTGTCTTTTCATCTGTTAGTATCTACCCCAAGAATAGTTCCACTGATCAAGATTTGCTATATTTTGTTAGCTCTAGATAGGCTATTGTATTTTTCCTCCTGAAAAGTAAAAAATGTCAAATGACTTTAATGATTGTAGAATACCATTCAGAGTCAAAATTTTGTCTGTCATCAAGAAATACCTGGCTCCTTTTCACAATCCCCTTATTAGCCTC
>NW_006382816.1:0-2959 GCF_000327345.1 Myotis davidii
AAAAAAAAAAATACTCGGCTCAAATTGAGGCATTCTGACAGCTTGCTATTGAATACAAAGACTGCAATATTATTACATAGAACATAATAAAGGGATATTTTATTTTTAAAAGTGGAAAACACTATTATCCCTTTGAATAATCTGTCCATCATTGCCTAGACTCTGGGTAGAAAGGAATGGGGTGGGAAAACAGGCCTTGGGCCTTGGAAGAAGGAATATTCCATCCCAACACATTCAGGCTCAAAACATTCCATTAGTAGCCTTCGTGATGAGCAATGAGTCTCATTTGAGGTCACTAATCAGAAGCAGTAAAGAAGCCTAAATAAAGATAAAAGCAAATGGCTATGTGCGTCATGCTTGTCCTTGAGGTAAAGTGGAAAACAAATGATGGCACTTTTTAGAGGATCTTTAGCTGTCTATTTCTAAATATTTGTACCATATTTTCAAATAGTCATTGTTTAAATATTCTGCCAGAAGAAATCCATTCAGATACCAGCCTTGTTTTCTAAAAATGTCATAGCCTTGAATCCTGATAAACCTTGCTATTATACTGAGCTGTATGCATACAAGAACTCAAGTTTAGATATTCCCCAGAGATATTAATAACAAAGAAGACAGTGCCAGTTTTCAGTTTAAAATGACATTTTGTGTGTTATTTATTGGTTCCATCAGCTACATTTCATGACTCACTTTTCCTTTAGAAATAAGAATATATGTCATGGTTTGAATTCTGCTTTCCCAATTTTGTATCAGGACCTGTGCATTTGGTAAATGTCAATGAAAGATGCACACCATGGGAAGCAGATTCAGGAATGTCATGGAGAGATCTCACCTGAGGGGAAGTAGAGCATCTGAACAGTGTCTCCAAGATGAAATAATCCTCACACCTAGGCAGGCCATTGTGATGCGTTGACACATTACATGCAAAGCAGAGTTTAGCTGTGCTAACTGCTTTGTGAAAGGGAAATCCTCCTGAAATTAAATAACCAAAGGAGATAGGTGAGTGCTGATTTTGTGAAACAAACAGTGATAGCGAAAGAAGAAAAACCAGCAGGACTCAGCGTGTAGCAAATTAATTCATGTTGGAGATTTACTCCCCTGAAGAAATTAAATTGCCCACTCCCTAATCAGTACAGTTCCTGGCATGCCTTTCTTTCTCTTGCTCCCTAAATTTGTTTCATGTTAGAGCCCCTTGAGTTTTTACAACACTATTTTTTAAATTACAGTCTGAAGCTCCATTTCTTTGTGTGGTTTTGTGAAGTTCAGCACTCCATCAGGTCCTTTACCATTTCTTTGTTTTGGAGAAGAAAATTCTTTCCCAATCATCTCACTTGTTTATTTCATTTGCCTGTGCTCGAGAGTAGAATATCAGGAGAGACACCATGGCTACTGCATCTCTTCTGCATTATACTGATTTAATGGCTCAAGGGATAAGCATGTTTTTATTACAGTAATTTGGAATCACTGAAAGAAACCACATCTGAGAGTCCTTTCACAGTACATGGTACACGGCTGCTCAGTGTGAATACAGATTGCTGGGTTCTTTCCTTATTCTTTTCATCCTCTAGCAAAGGAAAAGAAAAGGCACAAACTGGTGTTCTTCCAGTTAATTCTGCCACAGAGAGATGTCAGCACACATTGAATCTGAAACCACATTTGAGAAGACACGCAGAACTTTGCAAATGCCACTGTTGTTTGCAGAGCTTTGAGCTGGAGGGGGTATCATATGTTTTTCAATCTGTTTTTTACTCCTTTGCTGTTTTAAAATAAACCATGAAATTCTTATTCTTGGCCTTAGAATGTGAGTGATGCCATCAATCTGTTGTGAATCATTTGCTAAATTATTCCAGTGATGAATGTGTCTTCCTTCCTGTAATAACTGTTTAGGTATCGCTTTTGCCTAATAGAAGCCATTGTGTCTCTTGGAGGGCTGACAAGGAAGGGAGGGCAGCTATGTGGCACAAGCACAGGGTGATAATCAGAGCTTGTAAGATTTTATTTGAATCCTATCTGCTTTACAGGCACAGTTGGCTGGTGGGAAAATTCCATTGGCATTGCCAGCATTCCAACTCTGATATCAACTCTGAGATCAGATTTCTAAAAGTAAGGTATTGGAACATGGTCATGCTTTAGACTTGAAGCCAATATCACACTTCACTGTGCAAGTTATGTATATGAAAGTAGTTTTTGTCATGATGTACATGTCCAGGCAGTTTTCTTATCCTAACATGTCTGATTTGCAGAAAGGGATAGGTGTGGTATTAATACCGTCGGGGCATTTATTATAGTTTCTTGTAGCCATCAGAAGACAAAGGGGCTAACCTGAATATCTAAACAGCTGAGTTACTGCCAAATATTCAAAGCACTAAAGGCAAGAGTGAGACTCCTTTTTGACTCTCAGTAAAATTGAGTTGCTTGTTGCTACTGTGGTTTGAAGGTGTTTTAATATTTTAAAAGATTATCCTCCTGGCTTAAAATGGAAGGGGGGAGGCATCCCTTGAGGAATGACTGAGGAGTGGCTGAAATAAAAAATCTAAATCAAAAAGGACTTGGTCAGCTTTTGATCACGTCCAGCTGTTGGTCTTTGGAAGCCAGTTCTTTCTACATTGGAAATAGAGCTTGAAGTAAGATTAAAAACAGTACTGGCTTCCAAAGAGGAAGAGAGAGAAAATATCCACGGCTGGTTGTAAGGCTGTTAAGATACTTGTGTCTGAGATCTATGGCATAAGGACCCTAATGAAACCACACCAGATATTGGCTAGAACAAAAGGTTAAGGGTAGAATGAGTCTACTAATTTAGTTTGAGTAAGTTAGGAGCTATAACAATAAAAGTCCAAAATTTCAATGGTTAACACAATAGAAATTTATTTCTCCTTCTCATAATAGTCCAATGCAGGTGTTTCAAGTAAGCAAGAGTTTCCTAAATATAATAATTGAGAGACTCAAGCTCCTTTCATTT
>NW_006382817.1:0-2962 GCF_000327345.1 Myotis davidii
GCCAGAAGATTGAGAACCACTGTTCTATAGTCTTCCTCAAAAATGGAATTATGAAAAAGTGGAATTCCATTATTAACTAATAACCCTCTCTCTACATTTCTCTCCCTGTTTTCTTTCATTGTAGTAGTACAAACAGTAGCACCTTTTGTGTATCTGTGGCACAGATACAAGGCTACATTGAAGGAAAATTCATTTGCTACTGAGAAGCATCAACCACAATGGTTGAAAAGAAAGTAAAACAAATCTCACACTGCTGGCGTAAAGCCCTTAAAAGAATTGCCTGGTTACTTGCTTCACAATGAGCAAATCATCTGCGTTCTTGTGAGGTTTTCTAAAAGTTAAAGCCATAAGCACGGCCATTTGTGTCATGGCTCTTCCATTTACTGGCTGCTAAGACTTGGACATGACAGAGGGCCTCCCAGCTGTGTTTAACAGCCCTGTGGGGTTGGTTCTTGATTGTGGATAAGGATTCCCAGCTGTGCTTACTTAGCAGCTCTCTGATTAATATTCTTCCTTCTGCTGTAGAGAACCCCTACTGAGTAGAGTTGTTAATACCCTACAAAATCCAGGCAAATAGTGGGCTTTCTCAGCCCAAGGTTGCAGTAAATGGAAAATGTGAAAAGTTTGAAATGAAGTATGAACTTCAAGTTTTGACATGGGAGGAATAAACCAAGGAAAAAAGAAGATAATTATTTGGATCCTTAAAGCTTTTAGACTAAATATTCTGACTCATATGGGTGCTGCAAAAACAGCGATGCTTTGCTATTGGCCTTGCTGTAAGAAACAGATCTTTATTTTAGTTTTTAAGAAAAATTTAAACTTAAATTAGAAATTATTTAAAAGTGCAGCATTGTTGCAGTTTTCTTTCCCCATTCCTATGGTTTCATTCTCAATGAACTACAGCCTTATTTATATCAGTGGTTTATTATGTTAGAGGCAAGTAGAAACTTACGTGTCATTTTCTCTACTCCTCTTATTAGACTTGACTAACAATTCAACAGTGAATTGTGACACTATCACTATTGAGAAATATAGGCCAGAAAATAAAGATGCCTCCATCTAAAATAGAATTACATGTCTGAATTATCTGAAAAGGGTCTTTAGTCCTCCACTACAAGCTCGCTTTTGAGATTTGTCCTTTCCCTATTGGTTGGTTCCCAGATGGGACAGTAAGAAATCAAACCATTCTCACTACTAATAAACAAATGCCGTACTGGGATCATTTGGGAGATCAAAACACTGTTATTAAAAGATTGTTAGCACCTCATATTTCTTCATGAATCAGACAAGAGAGTTTATTGAATTCTGTGCTAAAGGAATGGAAAATAATAGGAGACAACATTCATGTATCTTAAAAAGACTCAAAACACTATTAGAGACTCCAGCCAAACTACCTTCCCTTTTTCCTTCAGCAATCTCAACTAGTCTTATCAGTTCAACAACCATCACCCCTCAGTCCCAAATCTATACCCTACACCTGAGTTCTCTCCAGGTTTCGGTCCACTTTACCCTTTTATCTACTAGACCTGTCTTCTTGGATGGCTTATTTCATTTACTTCAGTGTATTCAAAACAAAATCATTCCTCTTTTCTCTCACATCTGGTTCTCTTTCTGCATTTTGCTCTTTTCTGTTAGTGGTGATGACATCACCATCCTCCCAAGTTTTGCCCAGGCCCCAAACTTGTCATTTCTGTTAACTCTTATTTATCTCTGTCTCTTGTTTCTGTAGCATCTCATTCCCTATAGTTGCCCTTTTTCATTCCCACACACAATGACCAGCCTTCCTTGCTTTTGACTAACCTGTTGGAGTAACCGCCTAACTGAATTCCTACTTCTAATCTCAACCCTCCCAATAATTCCTCCTACAGATTAAGCTCCATTAATCTCCAAAAAGTATAGTGTCAATCTTCCACTCCAAGAGTCAGTGCCTCCCAAATGGTTATAGAAGGCTGTCCTGACACCGCTAACTTGTCCTCCATGGTAGGTCACAATCCAGTCTTGTCTGACTTTCCAATATCATTTCACAGCATTTCTCTTGTTTAGAATCCTCTGCTTGCCTCAAACCAAATAACTTGCTGGCCCTTATGTTTGTGCCTTTACTTTCCCTTTCCCCTGTTCTGGAGCAGCCTTCCCTCATTCCTTTTGACCCAGATCCTGCCTAAAACATGGGAACTTGACCAATAATTAGGTTCATAATTTAAATGTAGACTAACGGTTAAGAGCCTGAGACATAGAGTAGAACTGCCTGGGTCCAAACCCTGGCTCTGCCAATGTATTAGCTAAAAATTGGGGACATGATCTTAATCCATGGTGCTGTGGTGAGGTAAATAAATTAAAGCCCTGAGAATAGTGTCTCAAGCATATAAGATCTAATGCTAGACATCATTTGTGAATGAATAACTCTAATTCTTGCTTTACCCTTTAAGCAAGTTTTTATTTATGTATTAAAAAGTTTAATTAAAGATATGTATAAATAACACGTCTCTTTATTTGTGGGCATGAAAAATATACTTCACTTATCTTTATGTAAAATAAAGAACCTATAGTCGGGCATATTAAAGAATTTGTTAAAGACAATTTCAAACAGTAGTATATAGAATAGGGTAAGGAATCCCTATGTATACACCAACTGGCTCAACTCATGGCCAAGCTTGTTTCAGCTAGACCCCTTCCTTTACGATTTTGAAGCAATTCCAGACAGTCTAATATGTATCTCTAAATGGTAAGAACATGTTCTTATATAACCTCTGTACTATTTAACAGTAATTTCCTTTTTTTGGGCTTCTTAAATTTTTTATTGAATTTATTTATTAACCTATATCCTTTAGGTTAATAAAACTATATTAGGTTCAGGTATACAATTCTACATCTATACATTGTATTGTGTGCTCACTACCCTAAGTCAAGTGTCCTTCCATCACCACGTATCCCCCATTTACCCTCTCCTACCTCCCCACCCCCT
>NW_006382818.1:0-2972 GCF_000327345.1 Myotis davidii
TCTGAAATCAATAAAATATGTTTTTTAAAAGGGTGAACAATTTCACTAAATTTTTTGAAGATTCTAAAAAGAGAGCAACTAAACAATTACTGGAATCCATAAACCTTTCAATAGAATTATAATGTAGAATACATTTGAAAATCACACAGCCCTGGTGAACAGGTGTTCAGATCTCCTCAGTCTCCTACACTCTTTACTCAGAAGATTTTTCTGACCAGAGTTTCCTGTGGCTGAAACCTATCATGTTATGAATGTTAACTTCTTCACTCAAACAAGCATTTAATTCATGTTCCTAAGTATTGCATTTTCAAAGAAATATGCAGTGATTTCCTCTCATAGAATTTGCCATTAACCTTGTAATATTAAACAAATATTCCAGGAAGCATAAAATAATAAAGAAAATATTTTCCAGAACAATTTTTAAAAAGAAAACTAGAAAATATAATGAGTCACTAACCAAAAGGTTAAAATTCTATTCTCTTTTATTGAATCTTATTCTCACTTTCGTTACAATTTATTTCTTTAAAAGCATGAACAGAACTGTGGAGATTAACTTAAAGGAGAGTCAATATTGGTACTCCCATAGAAATATTTATATATTTGTTTCTGACTGAAAATAAATTAGGTGGTCAAAATTGAAGAGATTTGAGAAATGTAGAATTTTACCCAAATTCAGGATTTGGCCAAGGATGTGAGTTTGCAGCTAAAGCTGTCAGTGATATGTGACAACCAACAGTCTGCTAGTGGGTAACTGTTCAAATGGTATCATAGGTTTTCAGTATAACATTAGCAATAAAGATCACGCAGTGGTAACTTCATCCCAGCTCTATCACTTACAAGCCAGATAATCTTGGACAGGTTTTCTTTAAGCTTCCAAAGTTCAGTTTTATCATCTTTAAAATGGGAAAGTATTAACAGTATAGTCTCTACCAAGCTGTTGTAAAGACTAAATGGAAAATATAAGAGGTATTTGTAACATTGCCCGAACATTACAGCTCACTATAAAAAGTAGCTATACAGAGGGACAAACTGGTTAGAAAACAGCCTCCACAGGAAGTCACCGAGGTCAATGGCAATCTCCTCAGGGCTGGGCCCTCTGAGATCCATACCACCTGTTTCACATTTGCCCTCTCAAATGAGTGCAGCCAACTAGAACTACTGGCCTGAAAGTATAAAGGATTGCATTTGCCTGAAAACAGCATAATTCCAAAAATGTTATCATGATGATATCAGCAATATTTTGGAAAAGGTTATTACTAAGAGTGTAAATGTTTGCTGAACAGATTAAATGTGTAAGCTAACATTTCAAATGAAAGGGTCCAAGTTAATTTCTCATTATATAACATATCGACATCCACTTTGTCCTGTTGATTTGCACCAGTTTCCTTATCTTATGTGTTTTTACTGCTAGTTAAAGGAACAATTGTACATTCCATTCATTGTATAAAATTTATCGTTCGGTTGACTTCAGCATACCACAAAGTCAAAATGTCAAAAAGCAAAAATGATGCCTAACAAACATCCTAAACTCTTTAATAATTACTATGACCTTAATTTTACCAACAAAGCAAGAAATGACCTTCCCTTCCTTTCACAGCTAAGAAAGAGTAAGTTGAATTCCAACCTGTCAACAAGGGGGAAAAATTGAGTTGCTATTACTTTTAATCTATTGGCTTGAGAAAAATATGGGTGACCTTTAATCAATTTAAATGCAGAGCCAATGTAATAATTAAGTTCAGAAAAAAATGTATATTTGAACTAATTTTTGAGTTCCTAGCTTATAAACATAAAAAATATAGCACACTCCATATGATAGAATTACAGATACAGTATGAAGTTTGACTGCCATCTTTCAAAAAAAAGCAAATATAAAGTCTAGATATGCTCATAATTTAAGGATGTTATTTAAATCAAAGGTTTTACTTGAAAGGATAGCCACAAACTTTGAGAGTAAATTAACCATATTTTCATCTAGAAAATTTTCTAATCAACTTTATTGCCTAAAATATAGAAAGCAAGACAAATTATCAAATTTTCACAGTCCTTTGTTAGTTTTCACATCACCAAAATCCCATTATAGTAACATTTGTATAAACCATGATTAGATCTTAATTAGGTATGATTATGTTTTCACAGTTAAAAGACATAAACAAGAGAGACACAGAATAAGGAAGAAGACTAAAAGTAAAATGCTTGTGTAGTCAGGTAAGGTCAAAAATAAGACCATAAAAAACTTTTTCATTATAGTAGTTTCAGATTAAGTAGGCCAACAAATTAAAATCTGAATTTAATTGACAAAGTGATTTGACTGCCAAACTTAGTGTAATAAAATTCCCACAATTCCAAAGCAAAATAAAATCAATTTTATATACAGTTGATTCAAAGTTACCATAGAATTTTGTTAGAGTATAATATATTTAACCCCAAATCAGGAGAGACATTGATTTAGATTCACAAAAGAGAACATTTTCATAGTTTGAAAAACAAAATTTCATGGGGTTATGATGCCAAATATGAAATTAGTTGATCTAGTTTTTATTAACCCTATATTTTAAAGCCATAGCAAGTTTAAAAGTATTCCAATCACAAAGAAAAATTATTAATAAATGGTACAATCAACATAAATCACATCACTCTACAAAGAGCATCAAATTGAAATGCTTACATAGAATAGGTAATCTTGCTTGAAATGCCTACATGAGACCAATTCACTTAGAAATATTGTCTTGGTACAGGGCATATATCTGACTAGTAACTAGGAATTAATGAATTGATAAACATGTCTCATCCTGGCCTTAATGAGTCACTCAACTTCCTCTGGACTTCAATCCCCTCATCTATAAAAAGTCACAGTGTTTTGAAAATGCCTAATAGTCAATGATAAATGTTAGCTTCAGAATGAGTAATGCAATGAATTAGATAATTTTCAAGATCATTACATTAAATTTTTTTAAATATATTTTATTGATTTT
>NW_006382819.1:0-2970 GCF_000327345.1 Myotis davidii
CATACAGACAACTGTAAACCTACTTTTGCCCCAACCTGTTTAACCCACAAATCCACTTACCTGGGTACATATAAACTAAAAGGGAAGAAAGCAGCAAACCCCACTAAATCCTCTACGGTGGGAATCCCCACCTCTCTCTGGACACCTCAAGGCCACTGTGAGTCATATGACTGTCTGACTTAAGGACTGAGAGGGGGCTCCCAGGCCAAATTAAAATTTAAATGTTAGGAACTGAATTCTTTCAGTAGTACAAGTTTGGATATTCTCTTCCCACACCCCAGTGGGCCACCCTATTAATCCTCTGACTGTGGGCCTCACTCTGGCAATAATTGCCATGTACCTGTTTTGAATGTGTGGCATCTAATGGCAAAGGAGTTTGTGATTTGTACCAAGGGCCACAGTCATTCTGTACTGATGCTCACAATAGAAACCAGTCTCTGTACTTGCAGTTCCTATACACACTAGGGGATGGTTGTATGTTAAGAAATCACAAGAAGTATATGCAAATAAGTCATCCCTCCCTCCTACTCACCAACTTAGCACAACATCTTACCCATAGTATGCATTCAGTTTATATTTAAAATTAAATTTAAGCCAAAGTACTTCCCTAGAGTAATAAGTTGTAAAGTCACACAAATGCTCACACAAACTAATGCACGAATGCTAGTTGTTCTGGAGACAGAAATGTCCTCAAAGGGAACCCACCCCAAATATCACCCTTGAAGACACAATACAATGTCAGAAATGTCTACCATCAGTTATTCTTAACATTCTTTTTATTATGCACTCCTAGTTGGGATATAAGCGTTGTGTACTTGAAGCAATAATACAAAACACAGTTTATGTTAAAATTATATTATTAATAGATGGTCTTTATGTTAGAGCTTAATTTTGAGGCTTGAGCTCTAAATTCAATAGGAATTAGATAAGAAGGGCTGAGAATGGGGTGGAGAAACAAAGCATGTTTTCTCAGAGGAAGGCAAATTAATCTGGACTTTGAGGGATGAGAGGACTTGCAGAGCTAACATAGGGAATGAGGTTCCAGATGGGCAGACTGACAGCTGTGGCAGGATCTAGGTTTGGCAGGATCGAGGTGAGAGGTTACTGGGTCAGGACCAGACTCATAGAGTCCAGAGAACTGCATGTGCACATGAATCTTTTCTCCTGGAAGCATCTCAGAAGTGCCTATTTTAGATGAAAATATCTTCCTGGAAATGACAGCTCTGTCCACTGAATTTTTACATCTCCACATTAAGTAATAAGGATGGGGTTGGGATGTTACATTTATGAGGCAGCTTGTGAGGCCTCTTGGAAGATAATTGTCAGTTATAGAAGTAAAAAAAAGTGCCCTTCATGAGACATCCCCCCAAAGTTCCCCACATCTGGTTTATAATTCTTGGTTCTATTATTATGTCTCATTAAGACTAAAACATGAAGTGATTTCAAGGGGCCCAAGGTGGGTGGGGCCGAAAATAAACGCACGATGTTCTAATTGCTATTTAGCATCATGGAACTGGAAGAAAATAGGTTAGTGGACACCCCAATGCATATGCAACTGTCCTCATTCCCAGTGGTTCTCTGGCCCCTTTGCTTACTGAATGAAGGCAGCCCCCTCTGGAGGCTAATGGCATCCTCAGAGGTCTTTTTTCCTATCTGGTAATTAAACCATAATTTTTGCACATATAAACTCACCCTTATCCTCTCAGCTTTGAAAATGGTCTAGTCAGCTTCTGCCTAAGGGCATGGAAATCATATGTCTTATGTTTTCCAAGGCAGTATTTATGTCCTACACCCTGTGTATCCCAGATATAAGGATAGGCTGAGAAAATATGGCCAATGCACTCAAGGGAAACTGTCTCCAATGTGCTCAAGGAAATTTCATTTTAACCCTAATATAAACCCATAACTAGACCTACTCATCCACAATCATAATATGTCCTTCTGCTTCTCAATCCTGTCTACACATCATGCATGGGCTTAGATTCACTTCCTTGATAAAAATCAGCAAGAATCAACCCAATGCCTCTGGATAGTCTAAGACATCCAGGTTTCTCCCTTTGCTTTTGTCCCTTGAGTCCTTCCTGTCTGATCCACTCATCTTTACTTTTAACCAAGGTCTTTAATTTATCTTTTATGGATGTGTTTCTACCTCGACTTCATTGCATCCATTCTGAAGGCATATGCAAATTTTGGTCTTTTTAGTTCTCAGTTCTTTAGATCAAGGATATGCCTAAAATTATGGTTCCAAGGGCAGTAATAGACAACTGAATGTAGATGACAATATCATGGATTTACAGGCAGATTTGCTATTGAATCTTAGAAGAGAATGAATTTATTTTTCATGTAGAAGGAACCATGAATTACTGGAGCCAGAGGATAGACTGTGATATTCTATTATGATTCATGCATCCCTGTATTACTACCTTTTTATATAGTATCCTTCTATATTTATTCTTGGCTTTGACCTGTGATTTTCTTTGGTTAATGGTACATCAACAAATATGAAACAAACCAAACCTTGAAAAGCTTGCAAAATGGAACTGGCTTTCTTGTGATATTGCCACTATCACTTTAAGAAGTCCAGGATAACTTATTGGAGACACAAAGCTCAGCTGACAGCAAGAACAAACCACCACACATAAAAGGCAATTTAAGACCATCCATGCTCAGTTAGCTGCTAGATGACTACAGCCACAGAGTGAGACCAAGAGAGAACAGCAAAGAACTATCCCACTGAGCCTAACCAAAAACTTTGACTTATAAATGAAATGGTTGTTTTAGCCACTAGAGAATAGTTTGTTTCACAACAATTGGTAACTAACATATATTTTAAGCAGAACAGTAAGATAATCAAATTTAAGTAATAATGTGACCAATATTTTATATCTCCATGAACCACTATTTTTCAAGTCTCTAAAAATAATTTTTCACCATTTTTCAGCCTTCAATTTTTGTTCACTGTTTTTTTTT
>NW_006382820.1:0-2974 GCF_000327345.1 Myotis davidii
TCTTTCTGCAAGTGTGAAAAACTAGATATGCATATATGCAGATGCTAGCACGGTGTACCATGTGCAATGATTTATGGCTTCGAAAAAAATAACTAGAATCATGATGATACACTCTGAAACGAGCTTTGATTGAAGTTTAATCCTGTACTCCGATGATGCAGGAGGAACTCAAGCGACCACGTTTGGGTGAATCATTGACGTTTTTAAGGCAAGCCGCTTCCCCTTGCTGAAGATGGTAAACTGCCATGACCTTGCTAAACCGTTAGAAATGCATGCAACAATGCTGTGTAACCTAATTCCATTTGGATTCATATGACTTCGCTCAAATTCCAAATTTTAGCACAAGGAATCTCAAGGCCGTTACCGTCTTCCCTGATCTGCTAGAACTTCAGCAACTTCAAACAATCTGCTTTTATTCTGATTCTTTGTTACCGCTCACATTCCCTTGCACATTCGCAATCTGTGGTAGAATGAACAACAACATGTTTTGTTTCTGCACTTTCACACGAGGAATGTTGCGGATTTCCAAGGCTCTCAGCAAAATGTCGAGTGTGCGACCCAGCCATTCAAGAAGCTGCCATGACCCCTGCTCCAGAGAAAAAAACAAAAACAACCCGCGTCATGTCTTTCTTACAGGAAACGATATATTAATCTTCAAAAGTTGGCACTGTGTTAAGGATAAAAACGAAAAGCTAGAAGCATCAGAAACTAGCTACTCATCAGTTCAAAATGGTGTTGACTCGTGTCAATCAGGTAGGAGAATACGCCGGAATACTAGTAAACTCGCAAAACCTTTTAAGAGAATTTGTCTTGTTTTCGTTCTGAATAACGCAATTATGCGGTGACACATCTACCCTCGAGAAAGCAGACTTTGCTCAGCAATTGTTCTGCTCTCAAGAGGAAAGAATTATCCTAAACCCATTCAGTTACGAATACGAACAACCGATGGCAATTGGAGAATTTGTTAAAATTATTCCTACTTCCCTGCAGGGATTTGGATTTGCCTTTTTCTAGAGGTTATCACTCAGTCATGACAAGACATTCGATTACTCCTGTTACCTGACTGCTACTCTCGCCTCTACTATGAAAAAGTGTGTCTACAATTTGGGACTGCTTAATAATAAAAGAAATTTATTGTTGTTGCTTTTTGTAAAATTTGATGATACTATGAATGCTGCAGTGGGCACATGCAAAGCGTTTGCCTTGCTATCTAAGATTTTCTGCTGCTTCGGCTGGTGCTTTCAAATTCAGGTCCTATATTACCATGTCAAACTTGCTAAAAGGTTGCAATCCCGAGTTAGATGAATTGTAACGATTAATGACCCCAATAAGAAAAACGCGTTCCTTCATAACAATAGTATATTTAAGAAACTCATTTCTTGGAAGAGAAGGGCGATGTTCACTGATATCGTCAATAGGTTAGGTTTCTCCTCCCCAATATCCACCGCATTCCAAAATGCATAATCTGCTTCTTAGATTACAAGGGCGTTCAAGCATTCTTGGCCCCGGATGGCAGATTAGAGAACTTGGTATATAAGGTACAAATCTCAAGGAGGATATGCAGAATTAAATCCACCATATGAAGTTCGTGATGGAGCAGAAGAAGACAGATCAGTCTTGGTGTTCCTTATGTTTTTTACATCAACAAATCCAGCTGTCAAAAAGGGACCTTCAGAGGTCTCTCATTATCAAATCAACAGTGCATCAACTTCCTCTTAGCAATCGTACTGCCGCGACACTCTGAAATAATGCCACGCACAAAATCCTGTCTTGAGAAGTGCAACCATAAAGCATTTTTCAAGAGCATTAGCGCATGTTTGATCAATATTTTCAAAGGGCCAGCTCTCATTTGCAGTAATTTTTATGGAGAACAGCTTATCCACACTACGATTCTTTTCTGCTGCTAATGTAATACTTCTCATCCCATCAATTGCTGGTTCTTGCTATATTTACATGACACACCATTTTCCTCATTAAACATAAAGACATATTCGGGTTTTACATGAATCGTTGGATTGCTTTACACACACTGCAATCCATTATATTGAGAACTCCAGCTTCGAACAACTTGAGGAATAGGGGGTAATGCGATCAAAAGTCAACAACGCGGATCAACGGAGCAATTTTTAGTCCGCGTAGCTTTTCGTTGAACCAGGGTATTTCACCATAAAATTTGGATCTAGAGTGGAGATTCGTTAGAAATAGGGTGATTCAAAAGAGGGGGGAGAGTCTCAACTTGCAACGAAAATAGTGAATCTTCCCTATGGGATATATTTTATTACACTACTCAGCCAGTTTTGATGTTGTTCAAAAATGGAAGAAGGCATTGTCGTTGAACAAAAAGATTCAGTTCGCCTGGATAATAGTAATATTCAACATTGTGCATAATTGGACTTTGCATGGCTTGCTGGGCTACAAGTGAAAAATATAGAATGATATTTCGTCCTGTTTTGCTCACTGATTTTTTATGCATCAAGTAATAATCCCGGTATCACTGCACTAGTATATCAAAAGATAACCTTACCACGTAGCCAAACGAAAATAAAAGCAGGTACAGAAAAATACCTGTTACTTTGCCCAACCCAACCATGTCGAATATCCACGTCCATTCAGGAGATATCCCATATAGCATATGAAAAGCTGATGAGGCTACGATTCTACAGTTGTGTTTATTTCAATGTGTACGATAAACACCGGAGATTACATATTGAAAATGGAAGAACTACTCCAGTGTGAACACTCATGGTTGCTAACCTTTTTCCAGTGAACAACACTTCTTACATGTTTCATCTATCTCCTATACGATAGAAATAATGATTGTTCTTCCTCTGCTGGAAATGTTTCTGTATGGTTTGACCGATATCATAGGAGTATCCGCGTACTCGAAGATTTTTCCCGGCGAAGCGAAAGCGGAACCTAGTCTCAATTGGTTCTTAATCATTTTCTTGCCTTTGTTGGTGCACGCCTGATTTGC
>NW_006382821.1:0-2986 GCF_000327345.1 Myotis davidii
ATCTGGTATTGAGATCCCTCCTACTTTGTTCTCTAATTATTTTATGGGACAAATTGTGCTGATACATTTTTTACTACCAAATTAATTAAAATTCTGATATAAACCTAAAGTTGTCAATGTTTTATACATTTAGTTGTATGACTCAATTTTTACATTTTATTTAGAATAGACTGAACACATGTTTCAAAATTTGTCTTATCTATCTCTGTAGTTTATCAATATTGAGTTATAATATTAATGTTATACTATTTTTATAAATTATTTGGGGAGATATCTTTTTTCTTTAGTTCAGAATGATTTTTAAAACAATGGTACTTAATATTTTTTAATAAAATGTGTGGGAATTTAACTTTTGATAATACCATTATAATGTCAAATGTTTGATTTTATTTTAATACCACATATGACAATTGTTTTATTCAATGTAATTAATTTGGATAAATTGCATTATATTCTAAAATTTCAAATTCTTCTCTATTGTAGTGGTATTAGAGTCTGTGAACTTAAAAAAAACTATCATAGCCTTAAGAATTCTAAAATGCTTTGTATCATATAATTTTTTTTAGTTGGAGTTTAAATGAAAATTTAAAGCAGTATGTTTCAAAAATGTGCTGGTGCATTAATATTCCCAGTGAATGTTTGGACTATTCAGAATCTTGAACTCATCTTTAACCTATTTGATCAGAATCTGCAAAGTCATCTCAGGGTGATGCTTTTACACATATATCTTTTGAAACTCTTGTTTTATAAGTAAAATAGCTTTGTAAAAATAGTTAAAAGAAAATGATTTTTTATGATATTAAATAAGATTACATGTTTTCATATTAATTTTCATGTGAACATAAGGTATATTTTTAATAAATACTTAAGCATAAATGCCTGTGAAAGAGATTGATCTACTACAGCCACATTCAGCCACAGTAAATAATAATCTAAGTGTTCATAGGGCTCTTCAGAATTTTATTTGTTATATTGAAAAATAAGTTTCAACTTTGCCATTGCCCGGAGAAAGACATAACTCAGTTTAATGGATCTGTGTGTTTTTTCTAACCTTTTACATCTGAATTGTAATAACCAGGGGTCAAAGTATATTTCTAGGGATTGATGATAGTCTGGATAGAGGCAGTAGTTTTCAATACAGCTAAAGGTTGTTAACATTAATCCCTGGAAATGCCCTTTCCCAAGGTTAGCGTGGCTTTTTTGTTACTATACCTCACAGTGAGGATCTTGGTGCAGAGGCAATGAAGTGCCTCCAAATTGGCATAATACAGTGCAGTTAATCTTAAGGAGGAAGCCAAGTGTGGCATGGCCAATAATTGAATTGCAGTTCTCTAAGGAAACATTATGGCTGTAGAAGCTGAATCGGTAACTAGGGCTACCATTTTCTTCAAATCAATATTAGCTAATATTCCCTAAGACTTCCAAACAGCCCAGGAATTGTTCTGTATTCCACATTTAGGATGAATTCCAAAAAGATATCTTTATTCATAAATCACAAAATGGCAATGTTTTTCTAAAGTACAATTATAAACCAGGGGATGTTTTTCCTGTAAAATTACTTTGTCATTTTAAATAAAATATTTTATTCAAAAAACACTAATTTAGCAACAATTTTAATTTAACATTGAGCTAGGAGTTATGGAATACACAAAGGTTTTTGGAATCATTTAAATCAGATAACTTTAGACACACTTCCAAATAGAAATAATCCAATAAATTTCATATTGTTGATTGCATATTTCAACATGTTGAGATCTGATTCTAGAAAGTAAGTGAAAGTACTCTAAAATTATACTAGTGATTCCAAATTTCTAGATTAACATTGAAGAAGTCATTATTTGTAGGGGAAAAAAAACACCCTGTTTTTATTCGTCTTAGTCATTTCTATGTTCTAATTGAGAATGTGCTGAAATAAATTCATTTACACATTTTTTTCTGAGGGGTTTGAAACAACAGGAAAATATGTTTTTCTTATCTCTCTTAGGAAGACAAACAGAAAATATGGTCACACTAGTGACACACTTTTGCGTAGTAGGTACAGTGAAATAACTGTACTGTGGCAGTACACACAGAAGGTCAGTGAATGAGTTGGAACTGTGTGATACTTAAAATAAATCTATCACTTTTATAATTTTCCGTGGTGTATACTGTACCTACCACTACAAGTCAATACATTTTTACAAATGCAAAAAAAATAACCAACCAACCAAAAAAAATACTTCGTTAAAGTTTCTTTAATCTTGACACTATTCACTCCTTTGTTCCTTACTGGAGGTGCATTGAATCGTTTTTAAGACATATTATTATACCAAATACTTTGACCATCCAAATATTTATTTCAAGAACAGTCCCTTATTAGTCATGCAGCTGATCACATATTCTCTTCCTGAAACATGTTGTTACTTTATCTTGGTGCAAATTCCCCCCTCTCCCCCAAACACACACACATACACACTTCTCTCTCAAGCGCACAAATCTACAACTTCCTTAGGCCCTATCAATGAGCATATGTTCTACTCAAGAAGATAAATAAAAATAGACATAATGGGGGAAGAAAAGAGGGAGGAAAAGTGGAGTAGAAGGACATGACAGAAGATAGAATAGGAAAGAATGAAAATTAGAACAGAAACATCAAGAAACAAAACGGCAGCCAATTAATTGACCATTTTATGCCCTGTGTCTTACCATAGTCCTATAGTCCATGGAACAAAGAATCACAATAAAATGTATTAAATAAATTAGTAAAAAATGAATTAATGACAGAAATGACTGTATTGAGCTTTTGCTCCAGTCTTTGTAGAGGTACATTCCTCTAAGTTTCTACAAACACTTAAGAAAACCAATTGGTTTTTCTTGTTCTACTACTAAGTTCTACAAACCTCTGGAGTCACAGAGAAAGAAGTGAGGAAGGTGTATTTAGAATATCTAGTCCCTGATTCTAATTGGCACTCTTAGGTAAAAACCATTTGCTTAAAATAAAAATTGT
>NW_006382822.1:0-2993 GCF_000327345.1 Myotis davidii
ATGTAACGCCAATGGGTAAGATCAACTTCCAGATTTTACACAGCTCCCCTTTCTTGCTCCACTATTCACTGATTATCCCCCTACTGTACCTTCCCTCTTTCTTTTTGTACAGGAAATCCCAACTCCTTCAAACCTAACTCAGAGATAAAGACATTTTACAGAACTTAGTCAAAATATTCCAAAAGCCCTTAGCTTCCAATGTTTCTTATGAATAGCTGCTTAATTATCAGTCAATATAATTAACCACACCTACATTTTCAGAATTAAAATTAAACTGGAAAAAACATCACTGCTCATATTGTATTGTCACTCATGTTTTTCCTTTATTAGTCCCTCTATGCTGCACCCAGAGTAAATTCTTAGACTCTTCTTTTTCACTAATTCTCTCTTTGGCTGTATTCCATATGTTGTTTAACCATTTACTGACTTTCTGATTTCAACTGTAATAATCTTCATTTCTATAAGCTCTTATTGACTTTCAAATCTGTCTCGTAATCTTTCATTCATATTTTCTGTACCTGTTATTATGTAAAGCTCTTCAATATTCCAACAGATATAGGTTTCTGCTATTTAGTGTTTCAGATTAACTCTTATTCATGGACAATCCTTGTATTTTCATGCATTTTATGATTTTAGATTGTGAGCATACATTCCATAGAACTTATTTCTGGGAAACATATGATGTGTAAACTGACAATGTGATACTCCTCCAGAAAGGACTGGTGGTTATTTCTGCCAAGCACTTCAAGGCACTACCAACTCAAAAATACTTTAAAATAAATTCTTACCTGAAAGGTTTTCAGACCACACAGGTAGCACAGTTCAAGCCCTAAATCCTTATGAATCTAGCCATAAATCAAACTCAATTATTACTCAACTAAATATGCCCAGATTTATCAATCTAGTATACTTTTAAACTTACTTCCTACAGGAAACTTATTTTAAAAGAACTTATAATTCACAGTTGTTCCCACTAATTTTTATAAAATACCACAAAAAATAATATCTTACAAGTAAAACTGCATTCATATAAATATTTTATCGGTTTATTGAGGCAAATTAGAAAGTAAATGTATTTTAAGTATCTTACCTGTTCAAGTGCTTGGGTTTTTGCTTGCTCTATTTTCTTTTTTGTTTCTTTTTCAGCTTTGAGTGATGATGATGACACAGTTTTAACAGACATAAAATCAACAGTCATCCACTCATCCCTCTGTTAAAAAAAAAAGAAAGTCATTTTGATCTAAATTAATTAAAAGTTAATACTAAACACTTAGTAGAAAGAGTAAGCACTACTCAGGCAGTTGAACCTAGATTGAATCCTACATGACTATTTAACTTAAAGCAAGTTTCTTAGTCTCTCTAAGCCTTATTCTCTCCTCTGTAAAATAGAATAAAACCCCTACTTTTCAATAAACAAGAAAACAAGTTTAAGGCATCCAGATCAGAGTCTGACACATAACAGACACTCCAACATTAGTTCCTTTCACCATTCTTTCTTCCCTGTGGCTGATAGCATATAAACAGCATTTCTTCCTCAAGCAAATGAACAATAACCCAAAATCTGTGAACTAGCCAATTCTAAGTATTGCTATGAAAATTATGACATGAGGAGAAGGAAAAGAAAACTGTGATGAAACTCTACTCACAGTAGAAAGGTCAGATAAAGATAACAGTACAGGCCTCAGTACACAGGAGAAAGTGCCCCTGCTCTATCGAGAACCAGAGGCAGGAAACTTTCTAGAGGAATTAGAACAGAGATGAGCACTTACTTTCTCACAGGAGGAGGAGGGGAGTCTAAAGGCTCAGCAAACAGTATTACTGCCAAAAGTATTTATAAAAGTATATGGTTTTCAAAGTCTAATTTTTCTACTTAATAAATTAAAATCATCTTTCATTTAATACTAATCTATTCTTACAAGTTGATACTTCTTTGTTTAAAATCAGGTGGCTTACCTGAATATCTTGGTTGTCTTCTTTTTCTGACTTTTCACCTTTCAGTTTCCAGGCCTTTTCCTTGCCAGAAGTCTGGGGTGGAACAGCCTCAACCCACTCATCTTCAGAGCTCTAAGAATATTTAGCATATAAGTAAATTTTCAAATGTCCACACTTTCATATGAAAATTGTGTGCTGTTAAATAGCAGAAATTCAGCTTCCTAGAGAAAATTCAATACTATAATTCCCCTTTGAACAATTACATTGAAAATTTGAAGAAAGAACATGTTAACTATTTAGGAATGTGCTCATGAAGCACCAATCAGATCACTTCTAAGTTCTTAGTAGTATATTATTAAGCCAAAGGAAAGCCAAACAGAGAGATCAGAATGCTGGTTAAAGAACTCACTTCAACACAGAACTGCAGTTCCTACCACATCAAGTAGAACTAACATCTTTGCTTAACTAGAACAAAAGGAACAACACCCAACTAAATGAGTTTGCCTCAAAGTCTCAACTGTTGAGAGTTCTCTAGATCTAAAAATGCTCAGATCTCAGTTAACAGCTAGGCTGGAAAGCATTTTGCTTACTGAGTGTAAGTAACAGATTGTTAAATTAAGTGGCATTTAGTCAACATAATCTAAGTGCTCAACAGGTTTTAGGGTTTGTTTTCAACAAATATATCCATCAACTCTTCCATGTTAAGTACCAGAATAAGTGTTACATATGTTATCATTTTGACTCCTTAAAACAACCCAACATGAAATATTATTTTGGTTTTACAGACAAGAAATTAAATAACTTTCCCAGGTTCCATGGCATCCAAATAGGAAAACCAAGATAGAAATGCAGGTCTGTCTGGCTCTAGAATCCATTCTTTAGAGCTGTACAACTCAAGTGTAGGAAAGATCCTAAAAGTCACCCACTGCAAACCGCTTGTTAGTGCACAGCAGAGAAACTCTGAGCCAACGAGGAAAAAGTGGGTTTCCTGAATGAAACCAGGATTCCTTTGTTCCACAAAGTTCCTAAAAATTACCTAACTAGAGAACGAAAAAATATGT
>NW_006382823.1:0-2983 GCF_000327345.1 Myotis davidii
AAAAAAGTACAAATCCTCCAAATTATTTCCCTTGTAAAACTTTAGAAAATGGTACTTGAAGGTCACTAGAAGTTGATCATTTAATAATAGCCAGTAATGTACAAACATACATACACTGAGCCCAATTCTAGGAGATGAAAAATGGAAAAAATGCAGACTCAACTAGTGTTTGTTGTAAACACACAGCACAGGGATTTTTCTTATTTTAATCTTATGGTCAAAAGTACTATTAGAATATACATGTCAAAAAGATGCATATTGCATATTAGGCTATACTGACTGAAAGCTATTTATCTTACATGAAACTTCTTTGCTGAAGAAATAAAGAAGAATGACTTCTATTTGTTGATAAGATGTTGAGTTCTGATGATTCGGCACCATGCTGCTATATGCTTATTTTTATCTATTCTCTACTCTGTGAATCATATCTCCTACAACCATGCTAAAGATTAAATGCACAACCTTCATGTACCTTCAGGGATAAAGACCTTGAATATATGGTTTTAATAAAACTAAGACAAATACATGTCACAGGTTAAAAATAGTTAGCTTTTTGTATGTGTGGAAGAATGGGATATGCAAATTTGCCAGGATTTTATGTATGTATTTTATTCTGATCATTGAATAATGTCAGTTTGGGAACATCAATAAATTTAGTTTAGAGCTTCATTCTTTCTTAGGTTGGGAATTGGAATGTTTTGCTTTGCTAACCATTCAATATAAAACCTGAGCAGAGTGGGCACCTGTTTTGAGGACAAGAATAAAAACTTTGAGATAATGTAGAAAGACCACAGTCCCATGTGAGCCTTTACATATCTAGAGAAACCAAGAGAATGGGAGTTGGGGCAGGAACAAAAGCAGAAAACTAACACTTAAAGCAAACACTTTTCCTTTTCTCTTTAGGCCAAAAGAGATAGCGTTGTACCCTCTTTGACTTTGAAGATGTAAACAAAATTAAACTTTGTAGATGACTGCTTGACAGGAGGTAGAGCTGCTTCTCCCTCAGGCTGATGGAAGGGCTGGCAAGTGGTGCTAGAGCTGATCACAGGGTTACCTCTGGAGGAGAACAATTTGGGGCTCTGCAGCCCCGGCAAGACTGGCACAGGGATATTCTGAACTCACTCCAGTGCTGCCTTAGAACTGAGCAGATCAGGTCAGGGGCTCTCAGCTGGGAATCCAGATCAGGTTAGAAGGAGAAGAAAAATCGGGGTGAGAGCTCTTAAAGGAGCAAAAGAGCAAAATCTGTTTATTTTGTGCACATTAGGGTTTCTCTATTCATCATCTGAATTTTAAAATGGTCTGTTCACTTAGAATAAATATTCCCAGCAAGAAAAAAAGAGTAGAGAATATATGTGTGAGAGTGTTTGTGTGTGCATTGTTCGCTAAACACAACCTTCAAGACCCCTTTCCCTTGCTGAGAAATGTCTCTTTAGAATAAGTTAATTGTTCTTAATAGTAAATATTTTCTCTTTATTCTGAACTTATTCTTTCCCCACATTTAGAAACACTTTGATGTGTCTTAAAAGTGTGTCTATGAGAATGTGTACTGTTGTCCTGGGGGAAAATGGGTGATGGAAATATCTTGTCTTCCCTTTAGCACAGGAATAATTAAATTTTAAAATAAACAACAACAACAACTTAGTAACT
Source organism: Myotis davidii (assembly GCF_000327345.1). Classification (NCBI taxonomy): domain Eukaryota; kingdom Metazoa; phylum Chordata; class Mammalia; order Chiroptera; family Vespertilionidae; genus Myotis; species Myotis davidii. The sequence continues at coordinate 1,648 of NW_006382823.1, forward strand.
GAATAAACAAACTGTATCAGAATCTGTGTATATTGTAGACACCTGCAAACTTTATTTGTAGTGCTGAGTGAGGAGGAAGGGGGAAGGGTGGATTGTGTGACAAGCTGTTGGCACCAGCTGTGGTCACAGCAGCCCTCATTGCTCAACTATCCCCAGTTGTGCCTTCCTGTCTGCCTACCTGCCCAAAATGATGCAGGGCAAATGGCAAGGCCCAGCCAGGAGCCTGGAACATGAGCTGCCAGCAGGGGAGACTTGTAGTTATGCCAAGGAGCAGTCCAGCAGTTGGCCTGATAGCGTGCCAGGGCAGGCTGGTGCTCTAGCCCCTGACATGTGTACCTGGTGTTTCCAACCCTCTTGCCATATGATTTCAATCTAGAGTCAAGACACATACATACAACTTAAAAAAAAAGATATGCTAACCATCCATATATACAGAGTAGAGGAGGCATGTAGGCATTTTCCTATTCTGTGTTTATAAATATGCCTTTCATATTTGTTTCTAGTCATAGCTATTTGGCCTTACATTAATTTTGACCATTTCATTTCTTCAGATTGGGGGAGGGGGTTTATTCCTAAGATTTAATTTATAATTTATAATAGATGCCTTGTTTTATGTAATACAATAAACACAAATGAGTCAAATGAAATATAAATATCTATACTCTTCTACCAGAGAACAATTCTGAGAGAAGGGAGTTCATCGGATTTCATGTCAGTCACCTAGGAAACTTGTACTGCCTGTGTGTGCAGGGCACTCCTGTTCTTGTTAGATTGGACTGTGATTGTGTGCTGGGCATGGCTTTGTGATGATTACCCTGGCCAAACAAGACTGAATCCTCTGTTATCATGTGCCTTCCCGATGTCCCCAATTCTGTGTTTGCATTAAGAGGATTGTTAACAATGCCTGTAGAATTAATAAATGTTGAGCACAGGAGTAAAGAGATTTTCAAATAGTAAGCAAGACTTTTTTGGTTATAATACTTAAAGTCCCCCACAACCCCACAGCATACATAAAAGTTTTTGTAACAGGCAGGCAAGAGTTGGTGTGCATTGTCAAGATTTGTTTTCCGCATGTGTTAACCATGTGTGCATGTGTCCATGATAAAATGTAAATGATACTTTCTAGAGGGCAATAATGTAAAACCTATCAAAGTTTAAAATGTGCATACTTTTATTTTATACCCAGGAATTCAGTTCTAGGAGTTTGTTTGGTTAATTTAACTTCAACATACAAATACATAAAATACTAATTAAATTACTAGTAGTTTTAATTTAAAACTAAAATAAACTTCCATCATTAATTCTTTTAAATACAGTGGGGCCTTGACTTACGAGT
>NW_006382824.1:0-2989 GCF_000327345.1 Myotis davidii
GGAAAGAACAATACAGAAGCATCACCAAGAACAAAGTCAGGTTTTAATCAACGACTGAAATCAAGGAAAAGACATCATGGGTTGGCTAGAGGAAATGCTTGAGTTTATCCTTGAAACTAAGTATAGGCTACATGGAAATATGGATAAAATATCAAATTCTTTGACCTTCTTCAGCTGAGATGATAGTTAATGCTATTCCACCCATGTTTCCACTCAATGAAAGATTACTTTTTGGATGCCTATCAGACCATGATCCCCTATTCCAAATTCTGCCAGGCCTCTTCCCCCTACTGGGGTTCCTATGGCTATATACCTCTCTGTCCTATGTGGCCTTATGTCAGCCTGAGCCTGATGAACATGAAAACTTAATTATCTCCATTTGACCAATCAGATCTTCTCATCTGTGGGCTGAAATTTGGACACAGAAACTATAACTGAAGATACATTAATGCCAGAACTGGCACTGTGGCCAAACAATTCTCATCTGTAGAGAAAAATAAATGAAATAGATAGATAAATGAGAGATCAACTTTGTTAGGTTCATGTTTTAGTTCTTCCTAAAGCCTAATGTAATTTTTGTCTTAGGTTTTCATAAAATATCTTTGTACGTTTATAATACTTTCTCTTCTTTTATTTGAGCTACTTTGAATGAGTTTCACTCATTTGCAGCCAATAGCCCTAAAGACAACAAAAATTAGCATAAGGAATGAAGTTTATAGTGAACAAATCCACCTTAAGACAAACATACACAAAACTGGGTGACTTGAAGTGAAGCACAGATTGAGGGGCAATGATTTTTTTATCAAGGAGTAGGAAATCAGCAGTTTCTATTTGGCAATAACAAAATAGTTCAGCTATCACCTGTTATCCCTAAAATGTCAGACCATATTGTCACAAAAAGTAAGGCTTCAAAAGATGTCCTAACCAATTTAAGGGTATACAACTCTTTTTTACACATAACTACACAGAAAGCAACAGAAGGAGATTTGAGAAAAGAACTCCCTGTCTAGAAACAAAAAAGGAAAATAGGGGAAGTACCCTAAGATGCTGTGTTCCAAATCAAAAAAGCATGTGCCCTTCCAAAATGCAGCATCCAAATTATTTGAATGATTGTATATCTGCAACTTAGGCTGACTTGGGGTGGGGGGTAGTAGTATCCTAACATTTAGAATGCTAATAGGTGCAATTAGGTAGAGGGTTAAAAGGGAATCATTACCTATTATCCCTACTACCCTTTAAAGAATTCCCCTACTACTAGTATGTGTCATACTCTGCTCCAACCCAACAAATAAGGAAGTACCTTAAAAACTAAACTGGATTTCATGACTTGGGAAGAACCTCTACACATGAGTAGATTTAAGAAATGTGCCCTGCTGGCCATTATTTTTTTGTTTTGTTTTTAAGACTTAGTTTAAGGCCATTGAGTAGATAAAGATGGAGTCTCAGAATCCCAGGATGGGATGTTCATAAGAATGATAAACCCATCTCGAACAGTTTAACCAAGCAAATCCCGAGTGCCATAATGCAACACGTTTTCTGTCTTTATTTACTGCAGAACTTCTCCAAAACAAGTGATATCAGCAAGGATTTCACCAAAGTCTACAATATTAACTCTAGAAAATAAGACAAAGAAAAGGTAAAAAAAAATATCTCTCAACCTAATCAATGGAACATGAATGACTCAAACCAAGATAGGAAACTAAACACTGAGATTTCTTTTTACACATAACTATAAAGAATGCTGGAATAGCCCTATTTGATTTCCAGGGCTTATGGACAGTCCCCCTGTAGACACTTTGCCCCATGCACTATTCCGACAGACTTTGAAGGACATATGCAGTGAGCAGAACCCAGGACAGCTGGAATTGCTAACTAGGAACTCACTCTTCTGAAAAGAAAATGAATCATCAGACTTAACAGCCCATGAGATTAACTGGTGGGCTTCTCTCCCTCACATTACAGCATGCCTTCCCCTGGTTCCCCAAGGTATTCCAGAGGAAGGAAAGTTTGATATCACAATGTGATGAGACACAACACAAAGTACATTAAATAAACTACACTATTTATTCAATTCTATTTTATCTCTGACAATGTTAAAGTTTCAGATTTTTGTCAAGACAAATGCCAAACACAGAGAAACATTATGAGTGCCACCTTGTGGAGGGACCGATCAGTACCCTCTCAGGCTGGCACTCACCAGTCACTTCAGTCGCACTGCAGCTGTGACCTTCTCATGGCGCCACTGGCCACAGGAGGTTCAAAACACAAAAGGCCAGAGGCAGCAAAGGATAGACACAGGCAGAAAGCAAAGCTGCTTCCAGGATATAAGTAATCAAGAATAAGGATTTTTCAGAGTACTTTGGAGAAAAATAAAAACTCCTTGGTAAGGCAGGGATAAAAACTCAAATTCAAATGAAAGCTGAGCAAAGTCTCAGGCAAAGACTGGAGATTTTATGCAAATTGCAGTCACATCATAACATTCTGGAGCAGACTGACAAGAGCAGGATGGGGCACAGAAAGTAGTCAGTTAACACGAAGGAGAAACATGAAAATTAAATGTGAATGAACCACTCCTTTGTCCACATTCTGCTTATAAGGAAAAAAAATGCAAGTGTTCTCATAGCACCCACTGCTGACAGTTTACAAGTACAATATATAAATTAAACAAGTTTACAATCCACTTTATGTAGCTCTTGTTGCATGGAATAGAGGATATCCTTTTTATAGTTTTATAACATACTGACTCTAACAACCCTCTCATATATACATCAACATTCTGATCCTTAGAGGAGACAAACATCTGAGCAAATAAATTTGTTTTTTAACAAGGCTTCTTGTCAGGATAGGCAATAAATCATTTAAAAACAAAATTTCCATTAAAAACGGATTTTTGCCTTGGCCAGTATTGCTCAGTTGGTTAAGCGTCATCCATGCACCAAAAGGTCACCATTTTCAGTTCCCAGTCAAGACACATACCCAGGTTTTGGGT
>NW_006382825.1:0-3004 GCF_000327345.1 Myotis davidii
TGAGTGAGTGAAACTCTAATATGAAGTTTGATATAATGCATCAGATTCACTCCTCACTAAAAGAGGCTAGCTGGAAGCAACATGGAATATTCCATTAGAAAAATCTTCACAGACCATCCCACTAATGAGGAAACAGGCCCAGAGAAGTTAAGCAGTCTTTGTAAGGTAGCTCAGCCATGAAGAGGAGGAATCAAGATTGGGGCAAGGTCTGTCTATTCCTGGTGCTGTGCTGTTTACATGACACCAGTCTACCAAGTCCCCTGGGCATTTTCTTGAACAGGGGCAAAAGAGTACTGTGGAGCCAGGAATATTAAGTTTGAATCCTGGCTCTGCCAATATGATCTTGCCAATGGCTTGACCTTCTTCCCTAAGCCACAATGATCTCATCTGTAAAATGAGGGTTAGTATGGTCCACTGTTGAGAAGTCTCAGTGAAATAATGTGCAGGAGGCCCTAACCATTGTATCTGTCACTAGAAGGTACTCAATAAATAACATGTATCAGCACTACTTCATTAACACATGTCCTGAGGCAGTCAAGCCATCCACCCCAGAGGAGGGGAAGACATTAAAATATTGTGGCTGGCTAGCCGACACACTTCTCTCACCTGAGCATTACCAGTACAGGAAGGTTAAGGGACAGTGGGACCTCCTAACTCATACATCCCATCTAGTTTCTTTGTCACCACTGCTGATGGGGACAACACAACTCTAAGACAGGACATACAGTGTAAGAAATCTCTCCAGTAGGTTTAAGGTCTGCACCACAAGGTTGAGGACCTGTCACTCTATAGTCTTTCTATAGTGGGACCACCTAGAAATCATCAGAGAGCAGGTGGAGGAGTCTCAAAGCATGATTTCAGGGACTGCATCTTAAATCCCAAGGGGAGAGCCCCATTGTTACAAGTCCCTTGTTAGACATGGTGAGAAGAATCAGTCTGTTTGGAACTCTTCAATCTGTAGTAAAGGGCCATGCTTTCCCAGGATTCCCAGTCCCAGAATGCACTGCTAAGTGTGGACACAGCCTCAGAGGCCCCGTTCTTTTGTTTCTGCTCCACACTTAGGTGTCAAACAACAGCCTCCCTTGCCACTTTTCATCAGCTTGGAGAATGAATTGAAGGGCCAATGGAACTGGAACCATGGAGACCCCATGGAAAGGATCTTAAGTGCTAAAGACATTCTTCCCACTCTAGGAGGGAGGTCTGTTTCCCAGGGTTAATAGTTTGTAGAAGGCCCAGAAGGGAGTTTCAGTTTCCGAACTTTACAGGATGCACTTGGGGATGTCAATCACCGCACCTCTGTGCACTGGCCCAGCCTAGATAAATTGCACATGTGCACAGCCTATTTCAACCAGCCCTGCGGAGACTCTGCTTCCCTTAGCACTGAAGTTGCTTCCCCAGGTCACATCTGCCACCCAGCCAAATTTACACCAACTGACCAGGAATAAAAGAAATGCGGTATAACCTCAATAACCTGGAATTCACAAGCACATGGGCCTCTTTCTCTAGAGACTTGGACAGATATTGAAACAGCCACATGTAGAGTTCATGATCATTGAGATAGGGAATGGACTAAAAAATTTTCCTTTATTTTACCTTTTTAAAACATACAGTATTTAATAAAATAATTGTATAAATAAGAGACAGCTAAATGTATTCAATATTTGTTCAACAGCACTACTCTGAATCTAATGTTTTGCTAGGCTGTATATAGTCCATGTGTGAAATATAAAGAAAGAGGTGTGGCCCTGAAAGTGTTATAAACTGTATAATTATTAGGGGAAATAAAAATCCATTCACAAAACAACCAGAAAATAAGTCAATAATATAAAACATAATACAACAGAGCTGAGAATGTCTATGCTAAAGGCCACAAGAATTTAGTAGATACAAAAGATCACTAAAGCTGAAACTCTAAATATGGCTATTTACAGGTAATTGTCAGCAACCACCACATAGGAAATAATCAAGGTAATAAAACAAATTACAAATACTTAACAGTATTTGAAATTTAAAATCTGCTCATTAATGCAGTTTTCTTGAAGAAGTCTTCCTAGAAGTGTTTTGTTAGTATTAATTTGTGCTGATAATTATATGATGATTAAAAATACCAAAACTTTGTTTTAAAATTTTGTGTAATCCAGATTTTACTGTAATTCATAACATCCTCACCCTCTCCCAACTGGTATTTATTTGTGTGGCTTTGTTTTTATGAGTCCTCTCAAATTTGAGATATGCTAATGCCCAGATCTCCAAAAATACATTCACTCAAGAATGATAAAAATGTAACTACTAATAATGCAAAGAAGAAGTACCAAAATGAAAAGTTTCTGTTTCTTCCTTCCTTCTTTCTTTTCATTCATCCACTTTCCATTCATTGTTCCAGCCTTTCTTTCATTCTTCCTTTCCTTCCTTCCTTCCACCTTTCCATCCAACTTGCAAACACTCAAAGCCTGCCATATAGCAAGGAAAAGAGGTGAAGGAGAGAAACATGGCCCCCATCCTCAGAGCACTTACACTTTCTGCATGGCAAGCAGAGAGATCCAGCAAATCTTAAAAGACTAGAAAAATGCTTGAGATTTCCTGTGACATGGAATACACACATACCCAATGCCTCTTGCTTTTGTGCTAGAGACTGGGAGAATAGCCAACTTCCAGAGCACCAGGCTGTATTCCAGAGTTCAGAGTGGAAAACTTGGTGTGACAATGATGGACAAGTCATTTGGTACCAGTAGACATGGATTCAATTCCAAATTTCCAGAAAAAAGATGGATGTTTACAAAAGGCTTAGCAATACCTCAGCACATATAGTGCTCAATCTAAAAAGATTATCATCATTGTGAAAAACTCAGCAGAGGGAAGTCTCTTTCAAATAATAAAAACTGTCTTACCTGATTTTACTTAGCAAATTTGTGTGGCAATTGATATTAGCTTTTTAAAAATCTATATATATAAAAACCCAGTGACTGTTACGGTGGAATGACTAAAATGACCGGTTGCTATGATG
>NW_006382826.1:0-3006 GCF_000327345.1 Myotis davidii
GGTGGACAGTCTGATGGAGGTGGTGATGCTGGCATCCATCATACCTGGCTGATTATACAATGGCTGGTGTTGCACAGGAAAGCCCGCTGAACCATCCTTCCCCATCACAAAATTCCATTGCTTGATTCGATAATATTTATTGAAAGCACACTACGTGCTGGGGCCCTGGCCAGGCAGCTCAGTTTGTTAGAGCGTTTCCCAGTACACCAAGGTTGCAGGTTTCATCTCCAGTCTGGGCACAGCTAAGAAGCAACCAATGGATGCATAAGTAAATGGAACAACAAATCAATCAATCTCTTTCTCTCTCCCTAAAATCAATCAGTATACTATGTGCTAGGGACTTTTCTATCAGCTAGAGATACAAAAAATGAAAAAATCCAATTATTACAGAACTTCATTCTAGTGGAAACAGCACACAATAAACAACAACAACAAAAAATCAAATGTATTAGTATGCCAGATGGTAATACATACTAAGGAGAAAACTTAAGCAAACAAAGGCAATGGGAAATGCCAGATGCAAGTAAGTTGTAAGGTAAATAGAGTGGTTGAGTCCTACAGAAGACATAGATTATATCTTCTTTTAGTATAATTAGTTCATACCATTACGCACCTCAAAATTCTTCTAATGAGTCACATTAAAATCTAGGGTAAAATCTAAAAATTCTTATTTTGGGTCTTCTGCCTTCCTTTCCAACTTTCCTCCTTCATCATGGATTCCAGAAGGTTCCATTCAGTTTCTCAGTACTCTAAGTGTTTCTGCATCAAGGCCTTTGCACTGTTTACTCTATCTGGAACATTCTCTCTCAGCTCTACTTTTAGCAGACTCATCAGATATCACTTAGTAAGAGATGTCTTTTCTGAGCATTCATTATCAAACAGCACAACCATCCACCAAAATGTGCTTAACTTATTTAGTCCCCTTATAAAACCTACCACAATTGTTTCAAATGCATATTGTTTTACTTTTCTATCATGCATTTTACCACTAGAGTGTGTTTCATGAGGACAGACCCCATGCTCTGTCTAGTCACTGCTTCATCCCCAGCCTAGAGTTACACCTGGCATGAGTAAACATTCTGTAAATACTTGGTTGTTAATTGGTTGAATGAGTAACTATAAATTCCAATTATTTTCATTCAGAAAAATGTATTGAACACACACTGTGTGCTAGACATTGTCACAATTCTTGACATTTGCCTGGTCTGTAGAATGTAGGTGGATTATCCAATCTTATTCAGAATTAGAGAAATATGAAATTCTGGTGTTAAAATGACTTTTAAAAATGACTTTTTAAATTCAACCTCTCCAGGAAAATGAAGCTAAATGATGTTGAATAACATGTTCAAATCCACAACTTTAAGAGTACAGTAAAAACCTACCACAGTTGAAGACTTCTCCTGTGAGTACATTGTAATAAGAACATGAGCAGCAAAATGTCTCAGGCTCCAGAATGTTGTAAATTGAGGGAATGTTCACACAGGATGCCAAATGACATCAATATTAAATATAAACTGTAGATTGTATATGTTTATGAAACATGAATAGATAATAATATTAACTTGCAAATTTTTTGCTGTGAATCCCTGAATGGATATACTTAAAGTGCATTGTGAGGGTCACATTTTCAGCTAGATCAGGTAGAATGAGGATGTCCAAGGACAAAGCTCTGAAACACCAAAAATTTCATGAGTAGGACACATTTGATTCAAGGGTTGATCACCATTATCACCTTTCTCTCCCAAGACTCCAATAAATAAAGATACAGGATTTAAAAAGGTAAAACATCAATCAAGAGAATGTGATTAGGGGAGGAGCATCAATAGAAAATAGATTCTAAGAAACCTCTGGAACATGAATGGGTGGAGGTGTATAACTGAGGGAGAGGAACAAAGGAAACATAGCTGGTGTGCTCACAGGAGGATACATAGAGGGGGAAAAACTGCTTTCCCTGCAGAATCCCAAGAGGCTTGCCACTCAGAAATGTGAAGTGCTTATGAAGCCAATGGCAAGAATTAAGGCTAAAAACTAGGAGTTAAACTGATAGTTTATAAAAGATTTGACTGGAAACCTGGTATCAAACCTCACCAACTAAATAAACTTCTCCAAGGCAATGAACCAAAGGTCCCACAACACAACAGCCAGATGGCCAGTCCAGTGGGGGCATCTCGGTGGACGGAGTGGTCACCTGGCTGTTGTGCTTTGGGACTCTGCCCATCCTAGGATGTCTCTGGAGCTTCTCAATTTCTTTAGGGAGGACTCTTTTGGTTCATTTGAGAACAATAAGATCAAATCCCAAATTTAATTGGAACAAAATATCTAGATGTTTCATTTAATAGAATGCAAGTTTAGACTGCTAGTGGCCATATTTTCACCATTTGGTAAAATGAAGCCAATTCTAAGCAAAGCAGATCCTAAATATAGAAGGAACCAAAGTCCTAATAACCTCATAGAGCACCTGGCTACAGAGGGGCCTTGATTTAGAGTTACACATAAAATTCAGAGAGGAAACCAAATGCATTTTTGCTCAATGAAAATGTTTAAAATCATAGACAATATTACAATATAAGGTAATTTTTATAGTTCATTTTTACTTCTCCATATTCTTGTATAAATGGAGTTGGTTTTGAGAGGGAACATACTTAGAGATATGGGGTTAAGTAGCATTTTTATTTTTATTATATACTTTTATATTTTGAGATTTTTACTTAAATTTATAACTTAATTTTTTTAATAATAGCAATAAAACTTTTAAGGAAAAATATGTAAGGCAAGAGCTGAGAGAGATAAAGACAAACTGGATGGATCTAAAATACAAACATGAGGAAGCCGGGAAGCACATTTCTGGAAAGAAGTCAGACTACGGAAAATGAAACGAGTACACTGATGGCAACGCAGGATTCTGCCTTAACTCTATGGTCCTGGAAAAGAGTAACAGTTAAAGAAGTTACTTCACCTTTTGTGCTCCAGAATACGTTTTATTGCAAAGAAACACCATTCCCCACA
>NW_006382827.1:0-3008 GCF_000327345.1 Myotis davidii
GCTCAAAAGGTTCGCCATCACTGGTCTAGACCACAATCTCCAAATCTCCATGTATCATTTCATAGAGAATAGAAAGGCACATATACAAACTAGATCCCAGAAACAATCTCTGGTCTCCCTTAAGGGTCAAATATTTAGGTTGACCAAAAGCTGACATGTTTTAATATAGTAATAATCATTCCTAATTTCAATAAGGACTTACTAGCTCTCAAACCTTGGTTTTGAGAAATCCTAATGTCTCTACTTCTCACAATAGGTATTTCAGAGGAAAATAGTTCTAATCAAAATTGATGTTATTAATTTTGATTTTAGAAAGACCTCAGCTCTGGGCCACTTGTATAAAGCTGTATCTCTCCTGAGAACCAGCTTAGGCCATACCACACTGAAATTCAATTCACATCAGAATCACCGCTAGGAGAGACAGGACATACTGGAGAATTCCAGCCACAATGGACCAGCATGGTGACTGCATTTGAACCCAAGTCTTAATAAGATTCAGGGAATGGAGAATATCAATAAATCAAATCAACAACATGTGGGTCATACTCCCCCCAAAAGGCAGTAAATCACTAGTCTAAAATCACAGTTTCAGTTTCTTTAATTTCTTTTTGAACTTGAAGTTTGCTGGAGAAATTTGGGATTCTCAATAGGGGATGGACGATCTGACTGATTTGTTTCTCAAAGGTTTTAAGGGCTTGCAAAAGAAATGTGATTTTAATTTACAGCTTTTAAAACTCGCTCTGCTTGAAGTGGTTTGCACATTAAGGTTATAGCTACATGTCAACACAGCTTGTTGAAAGTTTAAAACATCAGTCTTTAAACTTTGTTGGTGGTGGTTCTTATTCCTTTGGTTGGTTATACATAAGAAGTCAAATAACCAGTTTGACTAGTTTCCCCCTGAATGATTTGACAGCTGATCTTGGTGTTATTGTTGAAACAATCTGGGAGCTGCTTTGGCTCTCAACTCCCTAAAAGTTAAACACTAAGGGCAAAGTTCCTAACTATATAAATCGCCTTCAGGCTTCTACCCTGAATTCATCATGGACTTTTTATCAGCTCTCACAATGGGCTTGTTACAGTAGGACTAGAAGAAAACATTACTCAGTGATAGACTTATCTGTCTACATGCTTCCTTATCTATAAGGGCAACTCATGAAATGGGAAATAGAATGTGTAAACCATGGTCAAACTTTAGCTAAGTGTCATGTTTAATTTGTCTGTTTATACTAGAACCATTTGTAGATCTTATCCCCCAAATCTCTTTCTACCCAAGGTCATCATGACGCAATTTCTTATGAACAGCCAAGTATATTCTTATATTCCCCACTTCCCAGGTCTTATTCTCTCTTACCCACAATTAATTTTCAAATTGACAAAGAGCATGAAAACAGAAGAGAAAAGTTGTTCCCATTCTGTATGCCTTCTGTTGGCCTCTTCCTCATTTTTATCTCCTTGAGAACACAGCAAAAAGAATCTTTTCTCTAAATTAGAAAATTTTCAAACTTCTCATTTTGCACTTTTATCTCCCTGATATCATGTTTCCTGCATCCCAGTTCTATGTATCACACTCTCAGAATGTCATTGTCAATGTTGTGTGTCCAAAACGTGATGGGCTACCTTGTGTCTATCATTGCAGGTTTTCAAACAGGTGTTGAATGACATTTATCTGTGATATTATAGAGTAGGAGGTTGTGTTACATAGGTCTAAGGTCCTATTCAAGTAGGAGATTCTAGATCTGATTATTGAAATCCATGTTTCCTCAGACCAGGTCAGCATATTGGGATGTATTGTGTTGCATTAACAGCAATAAAAAAACCTCCAGTTACCAATACAGACACCCAAAGTCACTCCTGGTTGTTCCTAGGAGTCTCTAGAGGAGTTTCACTTTTATTTTTTGCAAGTCCTACTTAACCTCCATTACACTAAACTGCTTGTAGGCACTTGCCAGTTTCCAGAACACAATGACCAGGTGCCCTTACCGAGTACCATTGGCCTTGTTAGTCACTGCCATAACCTTTTCCACTTCCATGAAACTGAGATACAGTTTATGGAAGAGTGGGCCATTCACAAATATGAAATCTAGATCTAGGTTTCTTCCCTACTTTATGATTGAGCAGAGCTCCTAACAATGGTTTACAAACTGGGTTCCCCAGATCTAAGCAGCTAAAATGACATCCATTGGGATCCTTACTTCTAAGTGCTAAAAAATTAGACCACTGTGTAGGATACCCTCCCTCATCCTCCCAATACTCCAGGCAAACCATAGTATGCTGGACATAAGCCATATTTCTTTATCTCACTCGTGAGAGTTGACCCCACTTTAATCTCCAACATGAAATATTTTATACCCCTCACCAGTTCTTTTAGACCCTATTCTCACAGCAATAAGTACTTATTGAGTGCCAAGCAATGAGTTGGGTACTGGGAATAGAGGGATAATAAAAATCCAACAATCCCTGACATTACAGATTACACCTTAGAGTCATGGCTGCTGGTGCTCCAGACAGGACTTTCATTGAGAGTGAAAAGTCTATTTTAAGCTTTCTTTACCCTAGGCTGTAGGGTCATAATCAACAACATCATTTTGACACCTGGTCTAATTTGCAAGGTAAGTCTTCACTCCATATCTCAGCCTCATCCTCCTCATTCTCCTATTTGGGCCCCCTCTTTGGACTTGTAACTCCCAGATGACTAGAGAGAGTATCTACCTGCCATTTTCAGAGCTCTCCTTCCAGTCATACCTTTGACACTCACAGCAGTACCCCAAGTATGTACTGCAAAGTTCTTTGCCAAATACCTTCTCTAGGTTACAGTGGGGTATAGGCATTAGTGAAGCTATGTTTGCACATCAATGCCTTTCCTGGATGTTTTCTTACTTCTCCTGAACTTCCATATTCCAATTTCTTTTACCCAAACCTTTTTTCTTCTTCTAACCCCTCCAAGGTATACCCAAACTTTTGATTTATTAGAAGTGGCACCTCTATGAACTTTGTTCCACCAAAAAGTG
>NW_006382828.1:0-3009 GCF_000327345.1 Myotis davidii
TATCTATCTATCATCTATCATCTATCATCTATTTATTTTGATCTTTATTGTTGAAAGTATTATGTTATGTCCCCCTTTTTACTTCATTGACCACATCTAGCCTATCCCTGTCAACCCCTTCTTAACACATTTAACTGCTCACCCTGATTCAACGTCTCTTACATGGAGATTGTTGTAATAGTTTCCCTCCCCTTAACCAAGGTCCCTGCTTTAACAACTTCAATGATTCTATTAAAACATAAGCCAGATCATTGGCTATGTCAGTCTGAAGTTGAGAGGGAACAGTTGAGTTGGTATTTTAGTCATCAGACTGAACGAGATCCAGGGAGTTCATGTGGTTAGATAACGGCAAGTAGTCCAAAGACTGAGCCCAAGAGACTCCACAATTTAGAAGTTGGAGAGAAAAGTAAGAATCTGGGAGAAAGAAAGTAAGATATAGCTAGTGAGGTTGGTGAAAGTGTGAGAAGCTTCAAGAGAGAGCTGTGACCAGAAGGGAAGGAAGTATTTCAAGAAGAGGGAAGGAATCTGCTGCATCAAGTGCCGTTGATAGATTTAGTAAGATGAGGACTGACTGTTAACAATTCATTTGCTAAAACATCTTTCTTTTCCTCACAGTAAAGCCAAAGTCATGACAGTGGTTTACAAGGCCTTTGTGATCTGGCCACCACCTTTCTGATCCCTGGTCTGTCTTTCCATTATTCACTCCCCATCAACCCACAGGTCAAGTTGCTTTTCTTCATTCACATCCTGCTGATGCCTCTGCTTGGAGTGCTCTTCCCTGGATAGCCTCACGGCCTCCTCCCTCACTTCCTACTGGTCTCTACTCCAGAGGACTTCCTTAACTGGGCAGAATAAAAGGGCTCTTTCTCCCATTTGAATGATGTTTTCTACTCCATTCCCTACTTTATTTTTCTCTTTAGCATCTGTTCCCATTTGACACAGGATGTATTTAGTTGTTTATTTGTTGTCTGCCTTTCCTCCAGGAAATAAGCTCCAAAGGAGAAGACATAATCTGTTTTGTTTCTGTACACTCAGTGCCCAGCATATATAGGAGGCCCTAAATAAGTATCTATTGAATCAGTGAATAAACATTATTGAGCATCCATGCCATCTGTGTAAGGAAGGATTGGGTATAGATCCTGCCCTTAAATTTTTCTCATTCTGGTGTAGATTCCCAAGGATGGTTACCTATCAGAGTCACCTGGGAATGTAGGGGAAAGGGCATTCAAGGGTTCAAGGGTTGTCTTTAGACCATCAGAGTCAGAGTCTTCTGGGGTGAAACCAGGGCCCTCCATTTAAAACTTCTCTTGTAATTTGAATGCATTGTATGTAGTATGTTGCTGGTGGAATTCACCAGTTGAAAGAGCTCCTTAAATCTGACCACAACTCTATCAGGCATAAACCTTTACCCCCATTTTATAGTTGAGGAAATAGTCTTAGAGGGAGTAAGTCCCGGTCAGAGATCATACAACAGTAGTAAGTTGTGCAACTGGGATTGAAAGCAGTGTTCTGATCCTAGAACATAAGCTTTTCCCACCTGCCCTCTTGCCTCTGCTTTGGTGGGACTGGTTTATAGCTCTTCCTGTTTGGAGTTTTGATTTGATCAACTTAAGCTATATATGGAGGCTACACAGAATGAAACTCACTCCTGTGCTACTGCCAATCATTTTTAGCATATAGAAGGACTGAGGATAATGTGTTCCTGTAAAAATTATGGTTGGAATGATTTGAATATGCAGGAAGATATTTTGTGCCAGGATTTCAGGCTGTAGGAGGTAGAAAGGAGGAAGAAAATTCTGTAAACTGTGTGTTCGGCCCTCCCGAGGAAACTAGATTTAACTTCAGTTCAAATTTTATGAGCAGATTTATGTACTCAGGAATATTCTCCCATCCCCCTCAACAAAGGAACAGAAATAAAAGACCTAAAGTTATTACTCAGTATCCGAGACATTGGAGTGTTAATGAGGTCTGTGGACAGTCTGGAGAGAACAAAGGAGAAGGGGAAAAAAAGAATTAAAGGTTAGAAAGCTGGACTTCTGAGAAAAGGTTAAAAGCATTGGGATTATTTAACCTGCAAAAGTGAAAGAGGAACAAGGTGATAAATAACCCTCTGTAGATGAATTGTGCTTCTTTTTACCAGTCAATACTTAATGAGTGACTTGTATGCTGAGCATTATACCAAATATTTTAGGGGAATAATAAATAGCTCATAGTTTCAAGGACCTTGAAACCCAATTGAGTAGCTATAACACATGTATACTTCAGAAATGTGTGTATGTTTTCCAAAATGTAGAGAAATATTTAGAGAACTGTCATTTAAGATCAAATTCAACCAACTTGGAAGAACCAATTAGGGAGAAAGGCAGTATGTGAGGGTAGTGGGGTTTGAGACTGGAGTTGCTGGGCATATTTAAGAAATAGAACACTGTCAAATTGTGTCCCACAGGGTATAAATAATATAAGTCAAAAGATGGCTACATGGTCAAAAGAGTGGAAAATTATGAGTTAAACAAATGAAATCATTTTCTTCAGTGTAGGTGATTTGGTGCCTTTAAAATGCTTATGTGCACTGTCAGTCTCCAAAAAGGAACTTATTTGGAGACAGACTCGACTCTCACATTTTGGAATGGCTGGGGGAAAAGGAGACTAGGAAGTATTTTGGGAAATGCCCCCATAGG
Source organism: Myotis davidii (assembly GCF_000327345.1). Taxonomy (NCBI): domain Eukaryota; kingdom Metazoa; phylum Chordata; class Mammalia; order Chiroptera; family Vespertilionidae; genus Myotis; species Myotis davidii. The sequence goes on from NW_006382828.1 coordinate 2,679, forward strand.
ATTGGTAAGGAGGTTTTATAACTTTCAGACAAAGCATGCATTTCATTGAGAGACTTTAAAGAGAAGACCACTTAAATAGATTGAGGGAGTCTCACAAAAAGAAATTCTTTCAAAATTGATTTCAATGGGGAAGAAGCCGGTGAAGAAATGAAGTGACTGAAAAAAGCAAGCTGCTAAGCAGCAAATTTAAAACAGATGGAAGACAAGTACTCAACAATGAAAGGGTATCTAGGAATGATATGGATGTATATAAATAGTGTCAGGGATTGGCTGACTGCTGGGAAAAAAAATGCTAAGGACAAAAAACAAAACAAAACACGCACACAAGAAA
>NW_006382829.1:0-3012 GCF_000327345.1 Myotis davidii
TTTTCTTTTATGTCAAATTGAAAAGGGATAAATTATTATTATGCATAAATTATATTATGCACAAGGTGTTTTGCTATCCATGTAGCTAAGCCTCTTATTAAAGCACTTCCTGAAGTTTGTGGACTGTGTATTATTACCTTCATTTTATATTTTATCATTTCTATGTCCCCAAGTTGTTTTGGAGAATAAATAAATAAGATATGCAAAGTGCTCAGCGCAGAGTTGAAATTCAACATATGTCCATTATAATTGATCTTGCTTCATTGCCGTCTATGCAGTTTTGTTTTTTTCCAGACACTGAATGCATTTCATGCATATCTGGCCATATCAGAACCTCTGATTTTTTTCATCATATTTACTTATGGCCCATCCCTTTATTTTGACTTGTTTTAGTACAGAATAAGCGTGGGAAGCAGACAATGATAGAAAGCAAAATTAACATGGCAACTAAATTGAGATTCACCCACACTTACTAACTTTCTTTAACATATCTTCAGTCCCCTGATTAAAACACAGTGAAAAACTGGAATCCAAATCTAAAAGTAGCTCTTATTTAAATAAATCCTTGTCCCTGGAAAGTGCTGCTTGGAGCTAAGCACATTTAGGTTACTAAGAAAAATAAGGAGAAAGATGTGAGGATTTTTTGTGGCTACATTTAAGATCTTTTTCTCCATGTTTCAGGGCCTTAGGACATTATTTTATGTGACAAAAAGCAAAGTAGCTTCTGCAACCCCAGTTTCTAAGGCTGGTCTTGCCTCCGGATTAGGGAGGGAGGCCCCCACTGGCTTGGAATCCACCTCTTAGAATAGGAGGAAGCTGCCCCAGGAGAGGAATGAAATAGTTACAGAGCTGGTTTGTTCCCCCACCCATCACTGCTGGTTCCCAGCTGTTCCTCTGTGTTAATCTTTTTTATACTTTTTAACCCTTGTGTCAATCTTTTGATGACCAACAAGATAATGCAACTTGGTAACAAGAGGAAGACTGCTGGGGTACCATGGCTGCTGACTCAATGTCAGAGGAAAAAGAAGTGTATGAGAACCATTGTGCAAGAAAACATAGATATTGAGTACAAACTGTGTACAATGCACTGTGTAAAACAAGATCAGCAACAAGTTTGCTCTCAAATTGCAGAGTTTATGTAGATTTCACCTTCACCACCTGGCGTTATAGATAATGCATAATGGCTGTTTTAAAAATGAAAATTAAGAGCCTAGGTCTACAGGTGCCTATCCACCTACTTGGTGCTGCAGTTTCTTAAATCTGGTTTAATTGGTTTTTTCTTTTCAGTGCAAATTTAGTTACTAGAAGTCAATGTTATGGCAGAATCTTTAGCTCATATGTGTCTGAAAGACTGATTCTTGAGGGTTCTGTAACAACACGCGAGGGCCTGTAGTAGAAATGGGAGCCAAAAGGAGCCGTGAAGACGGCGCTCCAGAATCCAGGTGAAAAGAGCATGTCAGCAGGACATTAAGCTTCAACCATTTGCACCTGGCTGTGTACCAACCCAGTCCTCTAGTAATCAAGGCAACTCCATTTCCCAATGTTGGGATTAGGTGCCATACAGTGTAACCCCTGGCATGAGACTTGCCTGTGGCAGCACTGAATACAAAGTAATGGGGTTGACCAGAAGTATGGCTTATGTAATCTGTTTTATTTCCTCTGTAAGCATTGTGATTAAGTCATCCGCAGTGCAGTTTAAGAACTGTTAAATAATTTTACTAAGTTCGCAACAATTTACTAAGAAAATTGTATTTGATCAGTGAAATTTGTTTTCTAAGTTGAAGATTCAAAATAATGTTCATAGCAGCAAGCTAGCTTCACTGATGGTATGTAGTGTATCTTTTCTATATGTCCTTACAGTATAGCCTCAGGAACCAAAATTCATCTTCTTTTCAGGGGAAATAAAATAAACATAAGAAAGTAACCCCTGGAAATGTGCTGAACGATTTTAGGAATATCCAGTCTTCTGTAGAGTCAGAAGCAATTTCAATACTGTAGCTATGAGCCTTCTAAGGAACAAGACTTTCATGAGTTTTAACCTAATTGAGGGCAGAAAAACAATTGTCATAGCAATTAAGCACTGTACTTCATGTTTGCCACCTGCTCAACAAGGGGATTCACATTCCTATCAGCCAAGCTGCTCCATGACTTTGGAAGGTAAGTATTATGCCCATTTTGTGTTCTCCAAATTGAGGTCCAGAGAGTTTAAATAACTTACTGAGATCACACAGCTGCAAAGTGACAGAACTGGTGTTGTAAATAAAAGTCTGCCTCATTCTAAATCCTATTTTATTTATGTTCATTATGCTACTTTAACTTCTTTTTCTCTGGAAGAGAGTTCATTCATTCAACCCCTTCATTCACTAATGAGTAATATGTATCAGACACTCTTCTGGATGCTACGATGGTAGCAGTGAATGAAATGAAGTCCTTATTCACATGGATCTCACACCCTAGTAATCAATCTATAAATAACTATGAAGTAGGGGATGCGACTAATGGAATACTGCTTTAGTATTTAGTCAGGAAAGGCCTCTCCAAGACATAACATTGAACTGAGTGTGGATAAGGAGACAGAGAAGCATAGGTAGATATCTGGGGGAATAACTTTCTAGGCAGAGAAAAAAGAAAGTATAAATGTCCTGAAAGAGAAGGGAACATGTCCTCACTCAATCTAATAGGCAAGAATGACCCTGACACCAAAGCAAGGTAAAGACAACACTAGAAAGGAGAATTACTCACCAATATCACTTATGACGATGCAAAAATCCTCAACAAAATATTAGAAAATCAAGCCCTACAACATATTAAAAAGGATTGCATACCATGACTAAGTGGTATTTATCCCAGGAACATAAAGGGGATCAATGTAAAAACAAACAAACAAACAAAAACAACCAGTATAATATAGCATAGTAATAGAACAAAGGGGGCAAGACATGATTTTCCCAATTAATGAAGAACAACATTTGACAAAAGTCCAACACATTTTCACGATAGGAAAAAAAAAAA
>NW_006382830.1:0-3023 GCF_000327345.1 Myotis davidii
CTCATCATTGATGCTTCTCTCTCTTCCTCCCTCAAACTTTCTCTATGAAATCAACAAAAAATTATTTTTTAAAAAGAAGGATTCTACTCTACTTGCTGCTTTACAATCCTTTTTTAATTAAAACTATATGGTGAACATTTTTTACTTTATTAATTTCTTTCTAAACTATAACATTTTAGTGACTCCTATTCAACCTCAACCATATTGATTTCATCAATACTTTTATTGTTGGACATTTACATTATTTTAATTTATAAAATTTGATTACTGCTGTTATAAACTATACTTGAATATAAGTATCTGTGTTGTGCACAAAATGGAGATTCTAAGCTAGAAGATATAGTTATTTTTAGGTTTCTGGTACTCATGCCAAACTGAGTGGCATTTTGATTTCTTTCCAGTTTGATTCCCTCTCCCCGAGTACATTCCTTTACATTATCTCCGACACTGTCTATTTCCTGGCACACTGGCCATCCTATGTTATAATTACTTGCAGCCTTTGTCATTTTATAGGCAAAAAATTATATTGCTTTTTAAAACCGTTTTACACTCTTTTTACTTCTACTCTGTTTAAGCATCTTTACATGTGGATTTGCCAATTATACTTCACCAAATAATCCATTTTTTTATGTTCCCCAGTATTTCTTAGTGCAGTGTTCCTTTTGTCCACATTGATTTGTAAGTATTCCTTACGAACTATTGTTAATCGTTTACTGTATTTATTGTAACATGAGTAACATTTTTCTCAGTTAATTACTTGCTTTTTAGCACTGTTCATGTAATTTAATATTTTTCTGTAGTCAAATCTGTTGGCATTTTTATTTATTGTTAATTCCCCTTTTAGTCTTCTTTTCACCCCTTGGAGATGATTCTTCAATTCGAGGCATGTTGTATATTTCCACAGGCAGAAGACATTGAGCCAGCATTTACTCAGATAACTGTGATAAATATGACAAGAGACAGGGTGTCTTAGGAGGTTGACCTAAGCTATTAACAGCAGACTGAGGTCTTGGAGTTTAAGAGTGAAATGGGGTTAACAGAATTAGTAGAAAATGATTAGAGGGTCCTTAGTTCTTAAGGACACTCCAACCTAGAGAAAGAGTGAGGGAACTAAATGGTAAGTTCTCCCTCTCCTCTGTTGGCCCTTCCTCTCTGTCCCTAGCCATTTTACTGAGCAGTGGCCCTTCCTGGCCTCTGTTGCTAGCCATGGTACTGAATGGTTTCCACGTGCTGTAGGATGGCCTTCCCTTCAAGGTGCTCTCGGTTGTAAGAATCTTGTTGACTGCCCTACTTTAACAAGCAAGAACCCTAAAAGGAATTTAAGAATACACATGTAATAACGCTGCTCTAATAGATTAAGAAGACTGAAGGTGTTTTTTTCTTGTTATAGATTTTCCTTGTTGAAAAATCGAAGTATAGTTTAAATACAGTGAAATGTACACATTTTAAGAGCACATCTCGGTGGAATAATTTTTACTTACTTATACTCTCATGTAATCATCACCCAGAAGACAATATTTCTGTCATTGTAGGATGTGGCTCTCAGTGGAAAGCTTACCTACTCACCTTAATCTCTGTTCTGACTTCCACCATCATAGTGATTTTGCCTGTCTTGAATTTCATATAAATGGAATCAGAAAGAAGAATCCATTTTCATGTCCAGATTCTTTGTTTCAGCATAATATTTTTGAAATTTACCCCTTTTGTTATATTGGTTCTCTTTTATTTCTGAGTACTATTACATCGCATGAATACACCACAGTTTTTTTGTTATTGTTGATTCTCACATGGGGGGACGTTATGGTTTATGTCCAGTTTGGAACTCCTGTGCATATGAGCATTCTCATAAATGAGTTGGGACATAGTCACTCATTTCTGTTGGGTGCACACTGGACCTGGGAAGGCTGGGGCATAGAATAAGCATTTGTTTAACTATGTTAGACACTGTGCCACAATTTCCCAAGGTGGTTGGATGATTTTAGAGTCCCACCAACATTATAGGAGAGTTCCCTAGTTGCTCCACATCCTCATTTAGAGTTAGCATTGTCCATCTTTTTAATCTGAGCCAAGTTATTAGGTGTGTTCAAAATTGTGTTGTGGGTATCCTGAATGATCCAACAGAATGAAAAGCAGCATACATTTTTACAAGGAAAGAGAATCCTAAGAATTATAGAATATATGCTTTTGTTAAGATAGCATTATTTCTATGTAATTGAAGGGAAAAAACACACTAAAAAGCCAATGAACACAGGAACAACTGCAATACTAACTAATATTTGAACGTAAAGTTCCGTGTAAAACTTCAGTGTGTAGTAAAGCCTCAGGTTCTTTCAGAACCACCTGGCCTCCGTTGGGGTAGTCTCCTCTTTTCTCTTCCATTAGGTGCCCGTGCCAGCAGCTGTTAGCCTGCAATTTCATTTAACAGCAAGTGGTTATTTTGAGAAGTTAAAATATTTATAAAAAGTACTGTCTAATTTTATATGTGCTAAGTCTCTCGCTTTTTCAGATACAGCAAGTGCAATGTAATAATCACAGTAAACGTCTGAGGGAAAGCAATTTTTAAACAAGAAAAATTTAGTATTTAAGGTAATTAATACTTAAATAGTTTTATAGCTTTAGTTGAAATTGCTTGTTAATAATTGCTGATATTTATTCAATACCTCTTTCAGAACAATATTCACAATATATGAATTAACATGCTAAACATTATTTTTGGACTCTGAACAAAAATACTTTGAAAATATTAAACATGAAAAGTAAAAATGGACAATATAGCTTCATTGTTTCAATGAAAATTGATAAATATAAGAATGAAGTAAGAAGTGCTTTTGTTAGCACTTTTTTAAAAAAAATATTCAAACAGATTATACTTAGAAACTTTCTTAGCTACATCTCTCTTCCAGGATTTTATTTTCTTTGAATTGCTAGTTATTTTTTTAATCGGAATCAACAGATTATAAAAATCATAAAGAAAACCCTAACTGGTTTGTCTCAGTGGATAGAATGTTGGCCTGAGGACTGAA
>NW_006382831.1:0-3020 GCF_000327345.1 Myotis davidii
CTCTATCCACTAAGCCAAACCGGCTAGGGCCATAGTATTGATTTTTAAAGAGTGTGAGAGATAGGGCAGGAGAGATGGCAATTTGGACTATACCCCTTAGTCACTGTGTCTTAAGTAGAAAGTCTCTGAGACTTACACGTGCATGTACATATAGAAAATGCATATTTAAGGAAAATCCCATAACCAATGACCAACCCTTTGCTCTTGGTTCATTTGCATTTTCCCACAGGTCACTTGCTCTGCTATCTACTGGGACAAGATTCACTACTTGCCTTCAAGGGAGCCCTTATGTCTGAGAAAGATGAGAGAACTACAGCTAAACTTTCTTAGCTTCCTATAGTGTTTTGTTTATGTTTCTAACCAATGTATTCTTTATTTAAAGCTTTTAGGTTAAATGCATTTAATTTTTGTGTGTCTTAATTTCCCCTGTGATTTGAAGAAGGCAAAATGTCCTTCATCTAAGGTCTCCAAACAGCTTCAGGTGAATGTTTTTTTTCCTTGACATTCAGAGCAAAATAGAATGGGAAATATTTATATCTGGACAAATGAGTTTGAGGAAACTACTAAATTAACCTCGTATTTTGGGAACACTTTTCATCTCTGTATTCTTTAAATGTGCAACACATTGCCTTGCAGTCTCCTTTGGCCCTTGATACATGTCAAGACATTTAAATTCCACATTATGTACTACATTTACTAAGGATGTAGTATCTGCCAGGGGGGCTTGTGCTTCAGTTAGATGATTTGTTTGGAAAGATGACTCCTGGGATTTCCTCCTGTGAATTTCTTTGAGATTTTATCTGAACCTCTCTTATTGCACTTAGCACATCCTACCCCGTAGTGTTGTCATTGAATATGGGCATCTCTCCTTATAGATGATAAACCTTTGAGAGTAAGAGTTATATCAAACTAATCTTGTTTTGTTCTAGAGCATATTTCTTGTCTAATAGATTAGTTTAAAGATATACTTTTTGAAAGAAAGAGCATACATATAATTGTGTGGACTTGAAGTAAAATAGTTTTACATCTATATTTCAAAAACACAATTCTTTGCAGATATTGTTATGAAATTTTCCAGCTACCTATATTTCTTTTCTTCAGAAGCTAAATAATACAGTATAGAGAGAGGTACAGAAGTGGAGAAACTAAAATTGCTGCAGTCAGTATTTGGATATATTCACTGAAGTGATAGATGAGAAGAGCAGAAGAGAAAAATGTTTTGGAGCAGTTGGCCTACCAGTAATGAGGGAAGCAGACTTCATATTCTATGCCTATAAAAAATAATAAGTAATGTACAACAACATTTGTTCAGAGTAGCCCCAAATTAGAAATAACTCAAATGTCCATCAATAGGAAGACAGATAAATAAATTGTGGCGCATTCATATAACAGAATACTGTTCAACAAAATAGAACAACCCAATGATACGTGAAACAACATGGATACAAAATGCTGAGTAAAAGAAACCAGACATCAAGAGAGCATAGACTGTAGGACAAAATTTCCAGAAAGTTCAATAACAGTAATATGCATGGCTGGTGATAGACATGCAGAAAGTCCTTTCCTCTGAGGGGGCGGGTATAATCAGGAAGGGGCATGATGGAGTCATGTCGGGTGCTGCAAGGGTCCTACATTTTGAGCTGGGTGTGGTTTAAATGTGTAGAAATTCATCAAACTTTACATTTAAGACTTATGCTATCCATATATTTTTGTATTTTATTATATATAACTCAAATCTTAAAATATAAAAGGGAAAAAGCACTGCTATTTATTGAGTGCTTACTATGTGCCAGGTAAAGTGCTAAGCATGTAAGACTTTAAAATATTAAATAATTTGTCACAGGTCTCAGATTCTTGACTCAAATCCAGCTCTCCCTCTGTCCAAATCCCAAACTCCAAATCGCTGTGCTCTTTTTCTGCAAAGCCAATCCTGGGCTTTGCTGGGACTTTTCCCTACCAGTGGCCTGTCCTCCAAGCAGAGCAGGTGGCCTGTGCAGGCAGCAGCAGCTTTGCCCTCAGTGTCTGTTTGATAACAATAAACCTCTGTTGCCGAATTAACGGAGCTGTTAAAACATTTCCTTTGCTGTTGGTTATGTCAAAGACCTTTGCCAAGTCTCAGGGACAGTGGCCTGATTGTTGAAGGAAGGAACTTACTGGGAAATAGCGAATGGAGTTTTCAATAAGGCATGGAGGTAAGAACAGAAAATGTATTATTTGTGGTATTTCTTCATATTTGAAGTTTGTTCTGGCTGGGTGCTCTTTTGGGGAAAGAAAACCAAAAATGAGGCTTCAGAGCACATTTCTCCTCCATCTACTGTTCTCTTCATTTAACTTAATTATTTTAGTTTAATTTGTTTGAGTTTTAAAGTTTAATTTATAAACTTGATGAGTTAATAATGTAATGAATTGACATTTACTATTTTAATATTTATTAATGAGGGTTCAAATATATGAATCACAATACTGATAAATTCTCAGTATGAAAGAAAAGAGAAACCCATGCCTGGATAATAATTTTTTTAACCCTTGTCCCCAGGTGTCTCCTTCCAGCTCTGGCCCAAAGCCTTTGACACCCTCCTGTCTCCATGGCTGCCATCTAGTGAGGTGGAGAATTTCTGCATGCTGCCCTCACTTAGGAACCTCAGAGGAGGAGGTTCCAGCATAGTCCCCCAAGAAAGAACACCTCTGGCAACTCGCTTACAACTCCAATTAGTTAAGCAAATCCCAAAAATCCTGCTGCCTTCTTTTCAAGTCCTGAAATCTGACTCTACATGCAGGAGATGGACAACATGGCTATAAAAAGCACAGTCACCTACAGTGTTAGCTTGAGCAAGGTTCCTGTCTACAATACGGCACAATACCTACCTACCCCCAACGATGTCTGAGGATTACACTAGATAGCTAATTTTCCTAGTAGAATGCTCTGCCATGGACAGAACTCAGTAAATAATGATATTAATGATGGATAATTTAATAGTAGCAGCTGAGTCTTTCCCCACCAAATAAAGTGTAAAAAAGGG
>NW_006382832.1:0-3036 GCF_000327345.1 Myotis davidii
CTTTTCATTGTGATTTTGTGACCAGGTGAGCTTGCTCTTGGACTTCATTTCTTACTTTATCCCCTTATTGGAAATAGAGAAACTAGGAGTTGAAAGAGTAAATGATTCAGCAAAGGATTTTAAAGTAAAGATGTATATATTCTGAAGAATTTTAAAGATAGCAGATTATTATTTGCTTATTAAAGAACAAATATAGTCTGGGAATCCCAGAATGTCAGGCCAAAGGTCTAAGAAGTCATTTTCTTCAGAGATGTTGATAGAAATATTTTGAGGAGACTTTTGTCCAAAAAAGGTTTGACTGGCCTCCAGATCCCAATGATTTTTAGAAAGCAATTTACCACTCAAACCGTGAGTCTCCCATATAGTAAAGCTAAAGGAATCGGACACTTCTCTGTAAGGATCTCCTCTGGAAGATAATATAAGCAGCAGCATTTCTAGGGGAGACCCTCCCTGGTGCCGAGCTAGCATTCTGGAGACTAAAGATTGCACTTTTCGTAGTTCTTTGTCCAAATGCAATCCCATTTTTGTGCCTCTTAGCATGCAGTTAGATTTGGACAAACAAGATTCCTAAGGAATGACTTTATTAACTATAATATGGTTACAGCTATTACATATATATATATATTCTGGTTATAGTTCTAATATAAAGATGTTGTGTGCGATGCCAACAGTCTTAACTCATTTGGAGGAGGCCAGACATGGAGCTGAGGTGTGGCTTGAAACTTCCCTGTATCAATTCTTTAGAACTATAAAGATGCCACTTTCTCCGCCTCTGCCTTTCAGTGGTGTCTGAAATACACTGCAAAACATATTTCCAAGTCACATGGTTAACCGATATTCTATATTAATAATTTCCAAGTGGACCTATGAAAATCTGAACTCGGAAACCACCCCCAGTGCAGATACAGGGCAGGCGTCACCATACCTGCAGCCTCAGTCCTGGTCCTTCCTACCCGATGGGACAGGACCCAGGCATTTCTCTAAATCTCAGAGGTGGCAGTAAACTTTTCAGTGTTGCTGTTAGCAAGTGTGTTTGCCAGTAGATACCCACGTGTACTAATGTGCCAACAAGTAAATGTTAATTGCACATCTGCTTCCACTGTGTCCCCACGGGTGCCATGAAGTGTGTGAGAGCCTCGTCTCGAGGAATGGATGCTGCATTGACTACTGCTATCAGGATGGTGTTGTGTGGAGTAATCATCTACATAAATTTTATATGCACAGTAATTTCCCTTTTATATGTCAGGTAAATATTTGTAAAAGTTATACTCACACAAATGAAATTATTATAATGATTACTAATATATTTTTTCCATGTTTCATTGCCTGAATAAAAACTGTTTACCACTGTTAAATTTGGGTGTGTGTGTGCGTTTTTTTCCTGGTTATAGTGGTTTTGGTCCCCAAGTGAAAATTTACAACAGCCTCACTTTTATGAGCTCCATATTTTAGTTTAAAAATAGAAAAGATGACATTTTTCACCACACTCATTTTGTGGGCTTTTATGCATTTGGTTGGGTGTGTAATTAAAAACAAAACGAACAAACTTTGGAATTCAGGCCTTACCATATAAATTTCCACGCTTTTGCATCTGTGCAAACAAAGTAATTGGGCGCTTGTTGGTTTTGCTTCGAGACTGCTTGTCTGCCCTGGCATTTCTCGAGTTGTAAGAAACTAAGTCATCCCAAGAAGCCAGCGCTGTGTAAACATTGCAGAACAGCCCACAGAAAATAGTGGATGTTTTATGTCTCTTCTCGATTAATACCAGGAACACCTTTTTCAGTACCAGCTAAGCTAGGCCAACTTTCTGCTTAAAGGGCTGGGGACTTGGCAGGACATTCAATACATTTTATTGCAGGAAAAGATAAGAGGCTCCATTTTACAACGTAGGTGGGGATCCACTGTCACTTTCTTACCATTAGCTGCACTGTAAAACCTTACAGCCTATAAAGTTCCGAAAAAATGTTTTTTACTAGTATGCTCCTGAACCGCCAGGAGGGGACGCCTTAAAGTGACTGGAGGAGGTGGTGCTGCCATTTACCAAATGCTAAAGACAGTAGAAATCACACCATTTTCTAAGAATTTAGGGGGCGAATAAGATGGAAATTACCTTTCTGCTCTCTTATAGAACTTTATTGTTAGATAATATGAGACCATTTAGTGTTTTTCATACTTTTACAAATAGGGAATCATGGGGTCATCTTAGTGCATGGCCATCAGTATTTTAATAAGAGAAAATATGACAGATATCAAAGTGCATTGCACAAGTTAAGGATAAGCTACTGCTCCATGAAATATGTTTCAGATATAAATATGTATGTACTAGGTCATGATGAACATTAATTTCCTGCTATGGCCAGTGGCCACAGTATGAAAAAAAATTGATCTACTAACGTTAGTCATTCTACAATTGAAAAAAAGGCTCAGAGAGAGAGGTGATGTGGCCAAGATTCTGTAGTTTGTATGTAAGTGGACAGTATCACCCTCACTCAAAATGAGCAACAAAAACAATTGCCACTTAGTCTTTTTCACTCTCTTTAAATCCATTTCTCCCAGATTTGGATAGTACTATATTATTTTCTAAGTTTGTAGGCATTTAAGGACCAATCAAAGCCAAGTATCTTTTTGTCGACATTTATTCATTTACCAAATACTTAGTGAATTTGCAGAGTTTAAAAGTGGGCCATGCAAAATTTCTGAAGCTAGTTAGCTAAAGAGAAATTGTTTTTAAGTTTGAAACATCCTTGAAATATGAATGATATGTCAACTAATACTGTTTTTCTCCCAGAAGAAAGCGCTCCCTATTCTAAATTTCTTAGCCCAGTTGTAGGTTCTCTTTTTTATTTAAATTATGTACTTGAGGATTACCATTTAATTATGAGATAAACCTAACCTCCAAACAGGACAAGATGGCATGGAATTGTTAAGTCATGTGACACAGACTACATGCTGAAGGAGTCTAGGAGGAGGGACAAGTGTAAGAGGGAAGTTACACACAAGCCGGGTAGAGCAGCAGGCCGCGTAGAATGACACTCC
>NW_006382833.1:0-3026 GCF_000327345.1 Myotis davidii
GTACAAAATTTTGTGATGCCACTTACCTTTCTTGCTATCTCTCCTTCTCCCATTTACAGCAAAATTCCCCACAGGAGTGGTCTATACTCCCTTCCTCCCCTTCCCTTCTTTTTAGTGTTTTTGAACTTTCTCCAATCAGGTTTTCACTTCCACCACTCACCCAAATGCTCTTTTCAAGATCCCCAAGTACTTCCACAGTGTTATGTCAGGTGATCCAAATATGATCCATGCTCATCTTTCCTGCTTGAAGCAATTACGTCACGAGGCTTCCAGAATACCACTCTCTCCTTGCATCCTTTCGTAGCTTTGGCTGTTCCTCCCAATGTTATTTGCTCATTCCTCTTCTTCCCTCTGTCATCTAAACACTGCGAGCCTAGTGCCCAACGCCTGAGCTCTTCCTTATCCACCCTGGTCCCCCAGGTGATCTCATATAGTATCATGACTTTAAACGGAAATACATACCACTTATTTGCTAAGAGCTTCACATTACTATTTCTACTTCAGACCTCTCCTTGGAGCTCCAGACTTGCGTATCTGACTACCTATTGACATTTCACCTTGGGTAGCTAAAAACCACCTCATATCAACATGTTCTAAATTAAGCTGCTTTGTCTCCAGTTATTTACTTTACCTGTAAAACATATCCTGATCCCACACTCACCTAAGAAACCATCATATCACCTCTCACCTAAAGTATTGCAATATTATCCTAATTTGCTCCTCCTAAGTCTACTCTTGTCACTACAAGCTACTGTAATCCTTCTAAAATCTAAGTTAGATCGTGATACTCTTTGCCTCAAAAATCTCCAATGGTGTCCTACATCTCTCAGATTAAACTTCCACATCCTCACAATGCTCTCTGTGATTTAGTTGACCCAGTGATGCTCTCATATTGACTATTCCCACACGAGCCTCCTGCTACTCCACACACATTCTTCCTGGCTCAGGGCCTCTGTAGTTATTATTTCCTCTGCCTCGAATGATTTCCCACTAGATATTCACGTATCTTTATGTTCTTCTGGTCTTTGCTCGTGACCTGCATGTTCTTAGAGTTCAAAGGTAAGACTGCTCTTCCCAATGTAACCCTAGCATCTTACACATGGTAAACGAACAATAAATAACTACTACATATTGAATGTGAAGAAAAGAAGACTAGCTCAAGTTTTGGAATTGGATAAATCTGTCCTCAAATCCTGCCTATGACACTTAAAAGTTGTCTGACCTTGATCAAGAGAGTCCTGTTTTCTGCAAAATGAGACATAATTAGAGTTGATACACAGGTCATGGTGAGCACAGTAGAAACTAATATATGGAAAACATTTAGCTCACAAATGGTATCAGGCACAGGGTAGAGTTAGTGGTAGCTGTTTTGATGGTAATATTATTAGAGATAGCTAAAGTTGTATTTAAATGTATTTCTCTGCTTTATAAGCAGTGTTCATTTACGTCCTAAATTATAAGGTTCACTGTAAATACATGGACTTGCTTTAAATATTCCTCATAGGAGCTTATTCAGGGGGTTTGTGGTTTAAAATTTCATAACAATAATCTATTCTCTGGTTCAATAAAAAACTGCAAGCTACAAGGAGTCGTGTTTGAAGCAATAAAATATATATACATTAAATGGAAGATTAAAGCAGGGCAAATAGAAACATAAAATGTTCCATGGAAGAAAAACATGAAGAAATTTTAATTTTTGAAGTATGTCCATGCTCCTACTAACAGAAATCTTCGGGCTCCTTTTTCAAGGTTTAAAGAGACAATTATTTATTATTATTATTATTATGGGGTAAAAACGGCAGCTTCTCAGCATAGAATTTCAGCTTAAATTTAGAAATGGAAAGAGTTGTGTAACAAAGACAGCATTTTTAAAATGAAAATCTCAAGGAAGGTCAAAGTGGAATTCTCTTGGTATTTTTGGCCAAAGTTAGAGCAGTTACTACAAGATCAGTATTCAAGAGAGGGAAACATACTTTCCAAAAACAAGTTTACTGACCAGTTGTTTAAAATGTTATGTGTTTGGACTTGCATTTGAAAACACCTTTGAAAAGGGTTTTAGTATGTGTTTGGTTTGGTTGTTGTGCTTTAGTGATTTTTAAGGAAAAGTTATCTACCCCCAATACTGTCTTGTCCATAGTAAGCTATGGTCCATCAGAAAGTCTGTAATTATATTAAGAATATTATGTTGAGCTCAGTAGCAATAACATAAACAAAGTACTACTTAACAGGTGTGTTTTTCCACATTCTCATTATAAATGATTGGCTCAAGAAATAAAAACATAAACTATAAGCATATGCATTTATTTGTTGTCATTGCTGTAAGCATTCAGCACACAGGGAAGTCCTGACTGCTTAGATTCACCCTGACACATTTGTCTTGTGCTCTGCTGAGTTTCTGCCCACAGCTCTGTGCCTGGCCCAGCGTCTATGCTCAATGAAATTAATGGAATTGATCAAATGGGTTATGTTGACCTGATTCTAAATTTGATTCCACAACTTGTTAAGTCATCAAGTTGTTGGCCATCACTGAGCCTCAGTTTCTTCGTGGGGAGAGTGAAAATACAATCCATTCTGTATCATTTTAGAAAGGATTAAAATGAGATGCCGTGAGAAGCAGTGAGTGCAGTGCCTGGTATTGCAGGTGCTCAGTCTGTGGTGCTATTTCTGATTTGATCCTTTCAGATATTAAGAATTAATCATGGGACCCTCTGGACCTTGTTTTCAAATCATCACAGTAGGCAAATGAAGCATAGTAACAGCTACAGACATGCAATCGTGATGACCTTTATCAGCAAAAATGGACAATCCTGGAATAAAATAAAAAAGCAATGATCAGCCTACATTATATTTGATGACTGAAGGACTTTTCTGAGGCTTACGTAGAAATGGACCATAGTTATCGCAACCCTAAAAGTCCTACTTCCCACACTTCAGCAGTCACCTCAGAGTTTAGATAAAGCTGCCTAATACACTGATAACTCTCTTTTTTGTGGAATATTTTTTATTGGTTACACCCCTCAAAAAAA
>NW_006382834.1:0-3022 GCF_000327345.1 Myotis davidii
AAAATGGTCGCTTTTATGCTTTATTTTGGATAATTCACTGGGTGGAAAAGCAAAGATACGATATTTAGGCAACACATTAGTACTCAGGAAAGAGCTTTTGTACGTTCTCATTGGATATTTTCCGGTGAAATACTTCTATTATGCTCCCCCATGGTGGCATTATTTTGAAGCTACAGTAAGTAGAGATAAAGAACTGAGAAAAGTATCTTTTAGCTGCTTTGTGGCTTCCATTTCCTTCTCTCAGACATCTACCAGAGACATAGACTTAAGGGCAAATCAGTTAAAGAGAAATGCAGTTGAGCTCTTTGGGCTCAAATGATTTCATAGAAACTGCTATGCGCCCACACAACTGCAGTCATCCTTGCGACAGTTTGATTTGGTAAAAGTGTAATGTGTGCACCACTTTCCTGCCCAAGCCCTGGGGACAGGACTCTGTCATTCTGACTAAGGGGGGTGTATAACTGATGGGCAGGATGGTGTGAGGAACTTCAATGTCACACCTGAGGAGGCCTCGGTCAAGCTCTTACTTCACCATAATAGGATATGACCATGGCCAACCGCTTCATCTCTGGGCCTCAGGTTCTTTATGCTGTAAGGCAGGGAGGAAGGTTGTACATGGCCTTTCAGGCACTGGCAGTGCTAACATTCTGCAATTTTGACTCACATCAATTACAGATACAGTCAAATCACTGGTCTACTGGCTGAGGAAAACTATCATTCCAACTCTTTGTGTCAGTAGATCTGCTCACAGCTTTTCTGAGAGTGGATTTGTTAAGACAAGCAGGGAAAGTCTTATTGTCTCACTTGGTATAAGCAGCCAGTTGGCCAGAGGCGCTCCTCTTCCCGGGGAGGAGGTGTCTCTTACTTCATTAAGACTGCAGAACAGGCTTCTTGGACGGGTAACAAATGAGAATCACAGCCAGATCTCAGAAGAGCTGTCATGTGGGAAGGAGACCAGCTCAGCCAGGGAGCTTTGCCAGGAGCATGCTGGAGCTGAAAGAATCAACCCCAGGATGCTTCGGCCCTGGGGAACATCTGGGCGCTCGGTACCCAGGCCACTGGGGAGCATGGCACTGGATGTGGACAGGAAAGTCATACCCCTCCCCCGGCACACCCAGAGGTCCCTGAGGTTGGAAAGGGGCCAAGGCGGCTCGCTGAAACACATCACCTTTTCAGTTGTTTAGATTGAACTCAACTTAAACCCTTCTGGATGCTTATTTAACTTTCTCTTCTCGGCTTGCCCTCAGATGAGGCCTGTTAGAGGAGACTTGATTAACTACAGTCCAGATAAAGAAATTGCATTTTCCTTGTGCATCTGAGTTATGCTGTAAGTTTTATGAGCTCTAAACCTGAGGCACCCCACATAGCTAAAAAAAGATAAAACTAGTAAATGTGCTGAAAGAAGCAGGTGAATAGCCTTGGCCTTGTCCCTATTCGACCTTCCAGTGTCCCAAGGCACATGTGAAGGACAAAGGCTAAAACCCCAGGCATTAAAGGTTTGTAGCTACACAGCCCCTGGTGTCATCCTAGCTCCCTTACTGACTGTGGCCACAGGCATGTCACTTTACCTATTGGGCAGGATTATTGTAAGGTTCATATGAGAGGATAAATTTATTTAAAAGATAAGCTGAGGTCTGTACACACATTACACACAGGGTTGCTACATGAATAAAGTGGATGACAGCATTACTTTGGGAATTATGGGAAATGGCATGGTTGGCGCTTCTGCAAATTACATTATATTCACTTTGGGACCTTCCCATTTTCTGACTGATTTAACCAAATAGCTAAAACTATGAAAAAATCAACTTACAATAAGTCTAAAATCTCAGCATTTCGTCCTTAAAGTTTCCATTTCAAAAGAAAAATGAATCCCTCTATGTTAAATTTACACTTGGCAACTATTCCTGTAGCCAAGGCAAATGGCAAGGTTTGGAAATAACTTCATTGTCAGTTTGTTTCATGTTTTATCACATCTACATGGTGAATGAAATGGTCATCTTGAACACCACCACCGAAATCTAATTTCTGCCTTAGCGGAATGGTTCTCACACCTTCATTCACCTGGTGAGGGGGAGGCTGTGAGAGAGTCTGATGTTGGGCCTTTGGGCCAGCCTGGACCAGCCCTCTGCTCACTGAAGTTAAGGCCAGTAGTGCACTTACAGTCTCCCTTCTGTTAAGTGACACACAGTGAAGAATGAGTATGCAGTTTTCTTATGAACTTTCACTTAAAAATTATTTTAAAAAGACATGGTTGGTGCCACAATTAATAAGCTGATTGAGCATTTATTCAGAAAACCATGGAGAGAGTACAAGAGAAAGAACAAGAGACAGAAACCAAACCATCTCTTTTATTTATTAGACAAATATACTTTTAGGATTGTATAAGTAGATTTTCAGCAGACTTCCTTTTAAACTTCTATTCCCCCAACTTTTTTTTTCATGAAATAAGGGTGGAGTTAGGGACTGGGGTGCAGGGATCTCCTGCCCCACAGATCTCCGTGGGGAAATCAGAGAGGATGGAGACCAGACTGATCTGCTGACCATGAAGGAGCTTGACTGACCTCAAGACACCCATGGACTTGTGGGGAGAGGCAATGGAAGATCTCTGGCTTAGCTCAAAGGGCACAGCTTTGACTAGTGCTTAAATAAGTGAATTGTCTTGCCTATTTCACAACATATCCTTCCCCACTCTCTCCCAGAAAAGAAGGGGGCAGGGTATAGGCAGAGTTGGTTGGCTAGGGACAAGGATAGCTTATTTGGAGAAACGGAAAGAGCAGGTCTACAAGAGGGGCCCTGATCCTGAGGTGTTGGACTCAAAGGTCTTCTCAGATCATCTTACCTTTGCTTTTGGGGGTTTCTAGCATCTTGGAGTAAGTAGCATCAACCTATTAGCTCCAGAAAAGTCTCTAGAGACTTTTTTTCATCTCAAGACCTTGTTTAATTCCATATATTTCTACCCAATACTCAACAGCAAAGTGTAGAAATTGTAATAATCTTGACTTGGACTATGCAATTATAT
>NW_006382835.1:0-3045 GCF_000327345.1 Myotis davidii
TTTAAATGGGAACCTACTTCCCGGGCTGTTGGAGGATTAAATGAGATAATGTGGGTGAAGACTTAGCATGCGATGAGCCCTCAGAAAAGCTTTGCTGCTCTTGGGATTATTACACTCACTGTTGTCGAACAGCCTGGGGCTTTGAAGGCAGCCCGAGCTACTGGGAGTTTCTGCGCCTCCACCACGGGTCCCAGAGGCCCGCCCCACCCCCTGCCCTCGGAGCCTGGGCGGGTGGGGGGCCAGGGTGCAACCCCAGGCAAGCAGGAGAATTAGAATTCCAGGGGTATTTTTAACTCCAAGCTTATGTAAGGAGCAGTGTGGGCCCCAGAGCACAATAGCGAATGACTCTCGCCCCACTCACCCTCGCAGGATTCCGACAAAGGCAAATGTATTTTGGTTTTTCCTTTATTTGGACCTGACCGGGGGAGACGCTGGTATCTGTGACAGCTGCCACTCAGCTGGGGGGGCTGGGCCCCCTGGGCCTAGAAGGAGAGGCGGGCCTGGGAGCCGCAAGGCTGAGCCACGTCCTCTCGGTACCTCTGTCCCCGCAGCCCGGGAACCCCTCAGGTCCCTCAGACACATCCGTCCGTCCGTGTCGCCAGACTCTCATCGCTCCTATTCCCCGTCTCCAAGAAAGGGCTGGGCGTCGCACCCAGAATGCAGGACCCCCGGGAGGACCCTCCCTGGGCCACGTGGGGGATGGGGACACGTTCCCTCCAGGCTCAGGGGCCGGAACGAAAAGCTAAGCTACACATCAGGCGGCACCAAGAGGGTCTACACAGCCACCCACCACCCAGAGAAGCAGCAAACCCAAACCCCCGCTCCACTCCTCCCCCACACTCGGCAGCTTTGGGGGGGCCCCTGCTCTGCACTCGGAGGCCTAGATTCGAATCCCGCCTCCGTCTGAATCTCAACCCTACCGGTCACCCGCTCCGTGGCCTTGGGCAAATGCAACCTGCTGAGCCTCGGTTTCCCCGCCTGTAGAAGTGGATGGCACTCCCTCCTGGCAGCTGTGTGGCCTTGAGCAAGTCACTCCCCCTCTCTGGGCCTGTTTGGTCCTCTCCCAAGTGACTGGGGGTGGATGGATGGACGACCCCCCCCGCCCGACGCTTTCTATCCATGGGGGCGACGAGCTTTTACATTTGATGTAGAGAGGAGATGGGGGGGTGGGGGAGGACCTTCCAAAACCAGGGACACTAAGATGCCTTCACCTGAGCCCCAGGAACCAGCACCCGAATTCCAAGGATCGGGGACCAAGGGCCAGCAGCCTGAGTGACACTCTACCTGGCCACCTCACAGGGGCCTGGGGACTGGCCACTCCTCAAGCCCGGCTTTCCATCTGCATCCCCCGCCCCTCCTGTGCCCACCCATCAACGTCAAGCGATGGTGTCGCCATGACAACCGAGAAACGGAACAAGGAAACTGACCACATGTCCACCGGCCAGCTCCAGGGATGTCACCCGAACACCGACCTTGGGCTCCGTACAGGTCAAGCTTTGTTCCATCTCCTCAGATGCCCCCAACACCCAGGGAGAGAGGGCCCCACACTCCAACTCATTTTACAGGACGGTGAACTGAGGCCCCATCAATGATCGGAAGGGGCCCATGAAACCCCGTGTTGGGCTGCACCGGGATGAAGGAGGCGCCTCCCGCCAGCACTAGGGCAGCTCCTTCTGTGCGAGGCTCAGCCAGGCTCCCGGAAGCTTCGGGAATTAATTGGAGTTGACTTGGCTGAGGGCAGCTGTCACTTAGATGGAGAGCTGGCTGAGGGCTCCACTGAGGCGAAGCAGCAAGGGCATCCTGGAGCCGGGCTGCCGAGAGCGGGAGTGGACGGGGGTGCAGAGGGGGGCCGGACGCCGAGCCTCCCCCAGCCCTGAAGGAGGAGGCGCGTGGGGTGGTGTACGAGGACCAGAGTCCACGGGAGGGACGGGGCAGGCCCCTCTCCCCGGCCTGAGCATGATTGGACGGACTCCTTTTCCTGCTGCCTCCAGCCACGTGGCCAGTGACCTGTGACAGATGCAGCCCTGCGCACCCCCCGGGCCACTCCTGGCCTGCCTGCTGCTGAGATGTGACAGACTGGGGGGCTGGGGACAGACCCCTCAGCCAGCCCCTTCCTCCCGACTGTGCCCACAGTGGTGCTTGTGCAGAGAGAGCATGGCACGGCGAGTCCGGAGCACCGGGTTTCAGCCCCAGCTCTGGGGACATTAACTTCCCCAAACCTGAGTTTTCTTATCCGTGTAATGGGTATGAAAAAGTCTGTTTCTCACAGGGCCACCGGAAAGGTCCGGTGATAATGTAAGCAAAGCACTTAGCACTCTTTCAGGCACCAAGGACGCCCCAAGAACTAGTATAATACTCGCATGATTCTTATGTTTGTGGTTCTCTCCATCCCTGTCTCTAGCATAGCCCCTCCCACTCTGTGTCTTCTCACCTTCTTACCCACAATTCACCCTACGGCATTGGACCCACCGCTGGGTAACTCTGGGAAGAGCACTGTCCCTCTCTGAGCCCCTAACAACCTAACACCAGGGCCCACACCTCCTTGAGCTCCCGGCACTCACTCTGCCTGTCACGCGGTGAGCCACTCAACAATCACTTTTATGAAATCAGACAAATATACGGACGCATTTGCAGAATTAGAATCTCATTGCTTCCAGCCCATTGGGGGAAAGACCAGACTCAGTGACAAGTCTGAATTTTAAAAAACAAGTTTTGGAAGCGCCGACGCTTTGGGTGGAGGTTGTTGGGGACACCTGCCCTGCTCACCCACCCACGGCTCTGCGCCACCTTTGTGACCTTCTCGTGCGGGGGTCGGTGGGGCTGAGTGGCCTGCGTGCCCAGGCAGTTTCCCAGATCTCGCCACATCGTCCAGAAAGGGCTTTGCAGGGGCCAGGCGTGCTCTATGGAGGTGAAGACTGTAACTCCCGCCTTGCCTGGGAGGGGATGCCATGCCTGGTACCCAGGTGATGCTCAGTCGCCAGTGACCATCATTCCCCACACCTGGGAGGGGGACAGCCTCTAGGGCAGTGGTTCTCAACCTTCCTA
>NW_006382836.1:0-3041 GCF_000327345.1 Myotis davidii
AGGCAATATATAAATCAATAGGTATGTTGGTGTTCCAATAAAAATTATCATGGTCACTGAAATTTGAATTTCCTATACTGTTTAAATGTCACTAAATATTCTCCTTCTTCTGATATGTTTTCCAATCATTTAAAAATGGTAAAGCTATTCTTAGCTCATTAGAAATGGGTTGGGTTTTGGTGGTGGGCTGTGATTTGAAGTTGATGTCTACCTTTAAGCAATGGTAGAAAATAACAACCCAAATGAATTAGGGGCAACTTCAGAGAGAGTCTGCTCAGGGGAGTCTTGGAGTGGCCATCAGATGGATAGAAGAGGCCGTGGGATTTGCCTTGAGGCTTAGAGCACAATCTGTATTTTCTTGGATTTGTTAGTTTATTTTCAGTTGCTTTCTATGCAGCAGATGGAATTATAGAGGTGGTGGGGAAGGGTGGGAGGCATGCAAACAGTTCCATGGCATCGCTCACGATATAGATTCATTCATTCACTCCTGCATTCACTCATTCAACATACAGTTACCGAATGCCTACTTGGTGCCAGATACTTTGCTATATGATATGTACACATTACATAATAAAACTTTGTTGATAGCTTCTCAGGACTTCCAGAATCTTCTGTTAATAGCAGGGAGATAGACAATACACATGGGAGGTGCAATTAATGATATCCAGTATTTCAGAAGCCCCAACAGCTTCTGTGTTTTCTGCCTTCTTCTTTTAGCCTAGCTTAAACTAATCAGTCCCTGAGTTTGAAAGCACCAGGCAGCGAAGAGGAGGTCTAGCTAAGAAAGGGCTGGCTGCTCTCAGAGCAGGTCCTCCCCACGTCTTGGCTTCTTGCAAATGGACATTTTCTTGTGCACAGCAGTGAAAGAAACAGGCAGAGTGGGTTCTCTCTGTCCTCTTCCTGTTCCAGATGTTCTGTGATAAATAAGCTCATACTGTCCTGGTTATTTCAGAGTAATTTTCCGTTTCTTCTGCCCTATATACTATATTGATTATTGAGGTCGTTAGGCCCATGGCTAGGTAGGCACCCAGGTGTGCACTCCTAAGGACCCGGAGGGAGGCCTGCCCGAAGTTATGATGCAGTGCAGTTTGAATACATGGGACGTGTTGAGGAGTGACTTGTACCAGGCTGGCTTGAGATGGTAGGGATGGTGTTTAGGTAATAACCTGAATAATCATGGATACCCCTTGATGGAAATGTGGCTGAATGCTGGTCACATCACTAGGTAATTTCTGATGCATTTTCCTCCTTCAACATTCACCTTCCTCTAAGGTTATTTC
The DNA here is from genome assembly GCF_000327345.1 of Myotis davidii. NCBI lineage: Eukaryota > Metazoa > Chordata > Mammalia > Chiroptera > Vespertilionidae > Myotis > Myotis davidii. The sequence goes on from NW_006382836.1 coordinate 1,281, forward strand.
CTCTGTATTACAGACCAAAGGTGACTCACGCAAGGTTGTAATAAGCTTGGAAATGGCAAAGCTGGGATTTAAATCTCTCTCTGTCTCACTCCAAAACCTAGGCCTTTCTCATCAGTGCCACACAGCCTCCCAATAGTCAAGGAACCAAGTTTTTCTATTTGCAGAGTGAGCTGAGGTGCTCCTGTGTGTCTGTGGTCCTGCTCACCTCACTGCTGAAATGTGAAAGTGAAAAGTCAGACAATAACAAGTATTGGTGAAGATGTGGAGAAAGTGAGGGACCCTCATACATTGTTGATGGGAATGTAAAAAGGTGCAGCCACTTTGGAAGACAGTCTAGTCATTCCTCAAACAAGTAGACATAGAGTTACCATATGAACCAGGAATTACTCTCCTAAATCCATATCCAAGAAAAGTGAAAACACAAAAACATGTACCTGAACATTTATTATAAGTTGCATTATTTATAATAGCTGAAAGGTGGAAACAACCCTAAATCCATCAGTGGACAAATGTATAAACAAAAGGTTGTATATCTATACAATGGAATATTATACAGTCATTAAGAATAACATAATGGCAATTGCTACAAAGTGGGTGAACCTTGAAAAAATTACACTAAATGAAAGGTGCTAGTCACAAAAGTCCACATGTTGTATGATTCCGTTTGTGTGAAATGTCTAGAACCAGAAAATCTATGGGGACAAAATTTTGAGTAATATTGTTTAGGGCTGGGAAGGGGTGTGAGTGGGAGACTAGGAGAGTAATAACTAAGGGTGATGAAATGTTTTAAAATTGACTCTGATGATGGTTGTACAACTCTGTGAATTGTACTCTTTAAAAGAGCAAACTGTAATGGCACGTGAATTATATCTCAGGAAAGCTGTTGAAGATGTTAAAGTGGCGATTAATCTTTACTTTCAGAAAACCCACTCAGGGCAAGACCTGCTTGTGGGCCCATAAGCCCATTTCTCAGATGTCTTGGCCAAGCCTGCCCGGAAGGCTGGCTGTGTTAGGAGCCTTCAAATCTCTCTAACAGCCTGGGAGGGGATTGCTAGTCACACAAGGCCATGGCCACAGGCCACCGCACCAGCTGTGCAGGGTAACCGGGCCTGTGAATCCTCTCCTTTGCAATGCAAACGTTTACCAGCTCTAATCATGCAAAATGAAGAATCACGCGTCTAATTCTAAATATGTTGCCTGTGATCACAGGTGTTGTTAAAACAGCTCTTTTACGACTTTATAAATATTCCAGGATTTATTTTGAAGCAATGTTTCATTATTCCTATACTATGATTAAATATTGAGAGTACTGCTTTTCCAATTGGTCTATTGCAGTATTTAATGGGTGCAATTAAATGGAAAAATTGCCTTTTTAACTGATGATAGTCCATTAGTGTCTCTGTCTGTTCAGAAAAGAAAAGAAGTGAATTATTAGAATGACAAATGAGGCGAAGTTCCCACCGTGATGGAGAGGTGCGATTCCCCTCCACATAATCTTCAATTAGTGATCTCTGTAAGAGGATGTTTTTCAAAAGGGTAAGAGAGAAGTAATGAGATCAGAAGGAGGTCAGCCCGGCCTTCTCCGTTTGGCAGCTTGATTAATTTATTTCTCCTTCTTGGAGATTGCTGCAAGGGGCTTTTGTCACCCTGTGTTTTTCATGGGACTGTAACCTGAGTGACTGCTGATATATTAGCCTTTGAAGCAAAGAAGCAGGTCCCTGGCCCTGGAATGGGAGGCCCGGGACTTAGGAGTGTGATTTC
>NW_006382837.1:0-3058 GCF_000327345.1 Myotis davidii
AAAAAAAAAGCCTTTATGGAATGCCAGGAAATCCTAAAATTAAAATTATATTACTATATTCATGTATTCATTCATTCACTCCACAAATACTTATTGTGTCTCTGACATGAGTCATGCAGCATGGTAAGTGCTGATGTTGAAAGATGGATAAGATACAATCCCTCCTATAAAGCAAACCATTGTCTGAATGTGGGTGGTACTCTGTCCTAATTTTCCTCTTTATTGTAACATGCAAGCAGAAACCCCACAAAGTCATCATGAACTTTTCCTTGTTTCCTTTTCTTAAGAACTGCACTCCCCAGCCAAGTAATTACTTCTCTCTTGTTGCCTCATTGTAATTTTAGATTTTTTTCCCTGCTCATTATTGACCCACACTTTATTCAATCTTACAGAGCCCTTCTTACAGCCATCTGCTAAGGTTCAGAGCAATCTGATGATTCATTCAGTTATTATTGGTTAAAGTTGATGTATTACACATCCATGGATATGATCATTACTATGGATTTCCCTCAGTACTGTGCTGAATCCCAAGGAGTGGACTTTAGTTATGGAAAGTTGGGGGCTTCTAGAAGACTATTACATATAGTAAGTTTCAGGTGAGAGGAGCCCCATCCTGAATATAATTTATTCCTCAGTCCCAAAGGGGCAATTTCTCTTATGAACCAAATAATTATTTTCTCATTGAAAAGCTGAGATAAATAATAGGTATTACCCAATGATACTATCAACAACCCCCCTCATCTTATCCACACGGATGTTTTCACCTCTCTTAAAAGTATCAAATAAAGTTTCTCCTCAGTTTCCAGAAGGCAAAAAGATTGTTGAAACTGCTCTGAAGGCCAATAATAATAATTAACAAAAATATAAGACTACATATGCAGTTTCCCTGCTAAGACAAAATCCACAAGGGTTAAAGAAAAGATTAAAGTTTCAAAAAGGCTTCTTCTAGTCATCTTTTCTCATTTTCAAAAAGGGAGCTGAATAGGAAACCTACTCCATAGTGGAGTATACAGTTTGACTTTTACCATAAGTAGAATAATCAGGTAAGGTTTTAGGATGTGGTGGAACATTAGGAAGCCCCATTATGCTTCATGCTTACCACTTCCTCTAGCTGAGACTGAAAATTCATTCCTCTCCCTCAATTATGAATCAGAAAGGCATGGTGCATTAATGTAAGAAGCCCTTAATACTTCATTGTGAGATAAAGAGCTGATTAACATGTTAACCAAAGGAAAACTAAGTATAAGGTCACCAGTTATTGGAGAGAAGAATGCTCCCTAGCAGTAAAGAACCTAGGAGATAATGATAAAGAACATTCACAAAAAATAAACACTCAGAAAAGTTGCTTCAGACTCATGTAGCTCATTTGAAAAAATAACCTAATGAATATATCAAATAGGGAGTGGTACAATTTTAATGCCTTACTCAAACAGAAGCTAAGATGACCCACATGTAGATGCTTGTACTGCATTTCCAAAGTGATAAAAAAAAACACATTCCCTTCTGTTGTCAAGGTATTCGTGCTTAAGTTCAGAATGGACTGATGCCCGTCAGTCCATTGAAGTACATTAGCCAAGTGATTAGTACTACCTTGACCCAGACGATATGCATTTTAGCATACATTATTCAGCTCAAATGAGTTTTCATCCTCACACATTCTGACTGTGATCTGATTAAACTTTAATGATGCATTAGAGTAAATGCTTTAGATTTATTCCTACAACTATCAAAGCAAGCCTTGGTTGAATGAATCTGTACATTATCTTTTGGGGACTTACAAATTTTTCTATTATTCATATTATTATTTCTGTGTGTTTGTGGTTATCAGAAAAAAGCAGTTTCCACTGGAATTTGTTACTTGTGTGTGTGTGAGTGTTTTGTAGGTTTCAAAAATATTTTACTTATTTACATAGGGCACAGATAGATACCAATAAATGTTTGGCTGTTGAAGTCTAATTTTTTATTAACTGTTCGAATCCAGCTTGACTGCTTTCTCTAAAGCTCACTCACCGTGTTTCAATGAATATAAAACAAACACAAATGCCTTATATTCAAAAATTTTTTTTCACGAATCAATCCAAAGCTACTTTACCACTCCTTGGTTGTTCTTACATCCTTCTTACAATAAAAATTTTAATAGCTTTCTGAAATCTTTATTATAATCATGACTAGATGACTAAAATAATGAGCTTAGCTCCTAAATACTGCCTGACACCGAAGGAGTCTAATTCGCAGCACCTATTCCTTATTACTTACCCTGTGCTGGACATGGGCCAACACGGTCTGGCACAGAGGGAAATTGCAGTTCATCTGGCAATTTTCTGTTGGTTTTCTCGTTGGGGTAGTTTCTGTGGATGTGTATGACTACAAGTTTTCATAATGTGTATGTGAAAACTGTGCATGCAGTAGACAGAGAGCTAGAAGAGCAAAATATAGTGCATTTTAGACTTTATTTTCCTTCTCTCACACCTAAACAAGGTTTAGGGAATATTATTTCACCAGGTTAAATCACAGCAGCTGGAAATTTGCTCTTCTTATGGATATCCTTGAAATCATCTCATTAGATGTAAAAAGATGATAGATGGGATCAATTAAACATCAGTTTAATTTCCCATAGTGAACCCATCATTTAAACAAATAGGTAAGACAGAGTTTTGGCCTAGATAAGTCATATATTTACCATGGTTTTCCATTTCTCTTTATACTTTTTCTGGACATAAAATGTAAAAATAACACTTATTATATACATCTCTGACAAACTTCATAATACTCTGTCCCTCTTCAATGCTATTCACTATTTCCTATCTTATATTGTTATTTTTGCATGCATATTTTTATAGTGTTTCTTAAGAGGTCAATGTTGGACTCAGTTGGGATCTTTCTATCACAAAGTGCAGAGCATATAGGTAACAAATACTAAATATAGAAATAGGTTGCTTAAAACGTTTTTCTTTAATGAAAACTATGCGTTAGGCTCTGAATGAATTAACAAATATATGTAATACTATATGTAATATTTTAAATAAGAAATAATTAGCCCTAACCGGTTTGGCTCAGT
>NW_006382838.1:0-3047 GCF_000327345.1 Myotis davidii
CTGGAGGGAAAGTATAGTGTCCTGAGGTTCACTTGTGGACTCAGCTCAATAGGCGAACACAGGCCTGTAGGTCCAATGTGCCCGGAACCCAGGGTCTGACCAGGGTAGTAAGGGATCAACCACTGTTTAGATCAGTGCTTCTCAAACCTTAGCCTGCATTAGAATCACCTTGAGTGCTTGTTCAACAGACTCCTGAGCCAAACTCCTAGAGATTCTGATTCCTTGGGACAGAGGGGTCCCAAAATGTGTATTTCTAACAAGTTCCCAGGTGATAATAATTTTGCTATTTGTGGGCCACACTTTGACAAGCACTGGTTTAGGTGTCACTAGCAGGGCATCTCAGAGGAACATGCAAAAGTGCCGCATAGGAGCAACAATCAGCTTTGCATATCTATGATGCCTAGAAGTCATCAATTGATTTAACTTCCCAGCCAATTTCCAGTGGTCTCTCCCACCCCCACCTCGCCCAGAAATGGTTAGAAACAGCAGTTAGTTAGAAGAGGTAGTGCTATGAGACAGTAAAATAGGCAACCAAACTCTGTCCCCCAACTCCAGGCTTCAAAGACTCAGTCAGATCTGAGCAGGAGCAGGGCATAAGCCCTGAACTGGACATGTATTTGTAATTTTGACTAAACTGAGGGGATTGGACTGGAGTTACACAGTTATTAGATTTTTAGTGCCCAAACCAAGGAACTACTATTGTATCCAATAGTGGAAAAGCTGCAGAGGGTCTGTTTCAAATTTGTCCACAATGGAAAAGGAACTGGTTGAAAAACAATGGATACAACAATAAAGTTGATTGAGCCCCTCTTGTTTAATCAGCCAATTACACGTGTCTTCGAACAGTATTTTTCAAACATCTAACAGATCCGAAGAAGTATAATCAGGACAGTAGCAGCCATGCGAAGAAATACGGAGCTGCTGGCTGGAGAAGACTGAGGAGGCATAATCACACTTACAGTACAATAGGGCCATCTTGTCAAGAAGGATTAGCCTTCCCTGTGGGGGCAGAGGCCACACTTAGCTTAAGTTCGTGAAAGTTAAAGGGGAGTCTGCTTGGGCTCCATATGAGGAGGACATAACAAATAAAGCCACATTATTGATGCCAAGTAATGGTCACTTGCCTAGAATGCTGAAGAGCTAGATTTGCACATGGTGGAGGGTACCTTATGGATGCCGTCTAAGTACATCAACTTTATAGCAACATTTTGCAGCAGGGATGGTGAAAGGTGTGTTCTCTGGGCTAGGGCATCAGGCAGTGAGGGCCCACGGGCTCCCTGCCCCTGCTTCCCTCCTTGTACTTAAGCAGAGACCGCCGACCCTATACTGCAGCTCAGCCCTCTCTGGCTCCAGGACTACTCCCAAGGTAACCTGGGATGACACAGGCTTCCCATGAGGGCAATTTCTGCCTCATTGTTTTAGCCCTGGTTAGTTAAAATTTGGCACGTGGACTTTGGCAATGAGGCCTTTCTGAGACAGAGTAACAGACTAATCCGGATGATTGGATCCTGCCTGACATCCACAGCTCTTCTTGCTGTTGTCAGTCCTCTCCCTGCCCTCCCCAATCAGGTACCGAGACAAGAGCACCATTGAAGTAACTGACCGGAGTCTAGGCATGATGGGAAACCAGGAAGTCAGGGACAGGGTGGGATGCATGGAGAGTCCAAGGACAGACAGGGAAATAGGAAAGATGATGAGCATGTACAATGACAGCAGTGGAAGGAGGAGAAGGTTAATATGATATTCCTGACTATAAAATGTGGAAGTTTGTTTGTTAGGCCTTGTTTGTACTATTACTGACAAGAGCGGTGATTCGTTGTGCCAATCAAAACTTGGAGCAGACGGAAAGGCACGGTGCTTCTAGCTCAAATGTTGACATAATCATATAATAATCTGGGATCAAGAAATTCTTAATCCTCCACATTAAATAGCTTCCAAATGTCCTCAGGGGTGCAGAAAAATATTAGCAGGGTCAGGTGACCACAGGAAAGTGATTGTGACAGCTGCAGGCCTTAGCATTTACTCAGTGAAACAATGGCTAACAATGGCTTTTAGACAACGTCTTTCCAATTTGTTCTCAGCATTGCAGCCAGAGTGCTCTTTTCAAAGCACAGATCTGATCATGTCACCAACCTGCTTAAAACCCTTGAATGGCTTCCCACTGTTCTTGGAATAAAGACCAAATCCTTAACTAGGAGCTGCAGGGCTTGGCCCTTGTAGGGGTTGAGTGTGGGGGAGGGGTACACCTTTGCCCGTGCTCTTCTCTGGGTCTGGTATGCTCCCCACCAGCCTTTCTCGGTTAGCTTTAACTCAACCTTGTCCTTTAGATCTCAGCTCAAACAGCACTTTCTCAGGGAAGTCTTCCTAATTCTGCACCCCACCCCAGCCCCCGACCTGGAGTCATTTGTTCCTGGCTTTTTATAGGGCTCCGTTTTTGTTTGTTTTTTAAAGCACTTATCTCAGTTTGTAATTATACATTAATCAGCACCATTATTTGTTTACTGCTCTTCTCACCCCCACTAGCCTCTCAGCTCTGAGTGAGAGAGGTCTTTTTATTCAGCATCTTGTCCAGAGCCTAACATTGTGCCTGGCTCATGGGAAGTCCTCAATGCCTTTTTTGGTTGTTGTTGAATGAGTGAAAGGACTGTTGTACTTTCCTTCCAAAATGCTGAATTCTACAAAGGGAGGAAAGTGTTAACCAGACATCAGAACAAAATTCTTAGTAATAATATTTCCTCTGCTTTCATGCAGTGATTTATTTTAAAATGCAGAACCCTATGAGCTCTAATCTTCCTTCATATTATATAGAAATCAGTTCATCAGACTAACCCTCTAACTCTACCTGGTATTCTCATTTATTCCTCATTTTCTCTGGAATGGATTTAAGTAGTCCTTCTTAGGGTTCATCTTTTTTGGGAACTTGTATAGAGAACATTTTATTTTAGGTTAATTCAGTTGAGATTTTATTTAAAGGCACCCTAAGTTACAGATATTGACAGGTAAATGTTTATGAAAAGGTAATTATACACACACACACACACACACAC
>NW_006382839.1:0-3055 GCF_000327345.1 Myotis davidii
AGTGTGAGACAGTGTTTGCAAATCAGCAAACAGGGGTGGTTGAACAGGCTTAGAGCATCTAGAAATGGTTATAGTAGAATTTAGAGTATTTTCACTTTCATCAACTGGTTAATATTGGGAAGGTCACTGAGCCCTTTAGATGGCTATGTCCTTTGATTTGTTCCTTGATTCTCTTAGGGGAAAAGAATCCAGAATATAAACTCAGAAGGTTCAAGTCTCAGCTCTTGTTTTTCCAGCTACCTCTCCATGAGCATATTCTAACTTTTCTGGACTTCTTCCCCCATTTATGTACTGAGGACAGTAATAATTCTTTCAAAGGCTTGTTATGAGTATCAATTAAAAACATATGACATTACTTTGTAGTAATCTAATATAGCTTTATTTTTTCACTTAAATTTTCCCAAGCTTTGTTCCCAACCCTTCTCTTGGGATGTGCTAATGTAGGGGAATAAGACAGAAATTTACCATAGAAGCCCATCATGTTTAGGGAACTGAGTGCTTGGTAAATTCATATATATCATTTCATTTAGTCTTCATAACAGCTCTGCAAGGGAACAATTATCTTCATTTTATAGAGGAGGGAAGAGCACCTTGAAGAATAGTTTTTAACTAAGATAATATTATTAACAAATATTGTCGGTATTTGAACTGAACTCTGACTCTAAAACCCATATTCCTCCCACTCTTTTGTGCTGCTCCATCCCATACTTTTTGCCTTATCTGACTTAAGTTAAGGAGACATTTATTGGGTGGGTGTAATTGCTGCATATGCACTATAGACATCAGGGATGCAATGATACACAAGACACACACATTCCCCGTTTTCACACGGCCCTACATCTGAAGGTAGACACAATTAAACAATCAGTTGGAATATTGAACCCTACTAAGGAAAGTACAGGATATTAGATGACTGCAAATTACTAGTAATTTGTGTATTTTAAACTTCTGAATAGTTGACTTCTATTGGTTTCAGGGTTACATTATAATCTTATAGTCATTCTGGGTGAATGTAGCATCCTGTATTTTCATAATCTAAAAAAAGGACTTGTTAAAATATGCATAAAAATTTAATAACAACCCAGGTTTATTAAATGCTTGCAGTTTGCTCAGTGCTTTCCATATCTTCACTCATTTCATCCTCATAATAACTTATGAGAGGGCACTGTGGTCCCCATTGCACAGATGAAGAAACAGGCTTGGAGATACTAAGTAGCTTGCCTAAAGTGATACAGCTAAAAAGGGACATGATTCTTCTGATTCCAGACGTGCATTCCTAAGCAAGTTCAATCAAGTAAGTGTATTAGGAAAGTTTGTCTGTTTCTTTTTTAAAAATTAAGCAATACTATGACTATGATTTTTAAGCTTACATATAATAAAATTCACTCTTTGCAATGTACAGTTTTATGAGTTTTGACAAATGCAAAGAGTCATGTATTCACTACCACAGTCAAGATACAAATAGTTCTATAACTCCCCCAAATTCCCTTGACTGCCCCATTTGTAGTCAAATCCTTCTATTCCCAACCCCTGACAATGATTGGTCTTTTCTCCATCTCTAGAGTTTTGCCTTTTCTAAAATGTAATTATATGATATGTATCTTTTGAATACTGGCTTCTTAGAGCAAAATGCATTTGAGATTCATTTATGTTGTTGTATGTATCAGTGACTAATTTTCTTTTTGTTGAATAGGTGTTCCATTGTGTGGGTGTAACCACAATTTTTTTATCCATTTACCACGGAAAGGCAATTGGGTGGTTTCTCCTTTTTGCGATTATGAATAAAGCTGTTGTAAATATTTATATACAGGTTTTTGTGTGAACACAAGTTTTTGTTTCTCTTGGGTAAATAGTAGGAGTGGGATTGCTGGGTCATGTGCTGAGTATATGTTCAATTTTACACAAAACTGCCAAACTGTTTCCAAAAGTTACTATCATTTTGCATTTCTATCAGCAATGTATGAGAGTTCCAGTTGCTCCAAATTTCACCAGCATTGAGTATTGTCACTGTTTTCATATTTTAGCTATTCTGTTAGGTGTTATTGGGCTCTATTATGGTTCTAATTTGCATTTCCCTAGTGATTTTAAGCATTCATGTGCTTATTTGTCATCTGTATTTTATATTTGCTAAACTGTCTGTTTAAATCTTTTGCACATTTTAAAAATTGGTTTGTTAGTTTTCTTATTGTTGCGTTTTAAGAGTTCTTTAAGTATTTTTGATACAAATCTTTTGTCAGATATGTGATTTGCAGATATTTTCTCCCAGTCTGTGACTTGTTCTATTTATCCTCTTATTTTTCACAGAGCAAAAGATTTCAGTGGTGATGAAATATGACACAGTTTCGTGTTTTCTTTTATGGATCATGCATTTGATGTCTTACCTAGGAACTCTTTGCCTAACTGAAGGCCACAAATGTTTTCTCCTATGTTTCTTTTGGAAGTTTTATATTTTTATGTTTTACATTTAGATTTATGATCCGTTTTGAATTAAATATTTTAAAGATGTGAGGTTTAGATTGAGATTTTTTTCTTTGCACGTGGACATCTAGTTCCAGTACAGTTTGTTGAAAAGCCCATCTTTTCTCCATGGAGTTAGTTACTTTTGCACCGTTGTCAAAAATTGACTATTTTTGTGGGTCTGTTTCTGAACTCTATCCTGCTGTTTTCTATGTCTATCAATACCATACTGTCCTGATCACTGTAGCCTTATAGTAAGTTCATATGCGATAGATAGTATGAATCTTCCGGCTATGCTCTTTATAAAAATTGTGTTTGTTATAGTTCTTTTGCCTTACTACATAAATTTTGATTTTCTATATCCTTCACTTTTGATATCTACAGAAAATTACTAGATTTTGATTAATATTTGGTTAAATATATAAATCAGTTTGGGGACAGTTGACATTTTAATAATATATTTGAGTCAATATGTGAACACGGTACATCTTTCCATCTATTCAGGACTTCTTTAATTTCTTTAAAGAAATCAATAGCATTTTCCCCTACAATGGGGGAAAAGGAAACGCATGTAATACTTTAAACAATAAAGAATTTA
>NW_006382840.1:0-3050 GCF_000327345.1 Myotis davidii
AATTTCCTTCCTTTTTAAGGCTGAATAATTTTCCATTGTATTTACATTTTCTTTGTCTGTTCATCCATTGATAGACACGTGGGCTGCTTCTACTTTTTGACTATTGTGAGTAATGCTGCTGTGAACATGGGTGTGCAATGTCTGATTGAGTGCCACCTTTTAACTCTTTTGAAATGGAATTGATGGAGCACATGGGATCTAAATTATGAGGAAATATCATACCATTTCCCAAGCAGAAAAAAAATATTTTAAAAATAACTTTCACTAATTTTTGGATAATATATGTCCCTATGGATAATTTGGAAAATACAGAAGTCTGAACAAGAAAATAAGTTACTCATAATCCCACCATTCAGAGATAACCAGTGTTTAAATTTTGAAATATTTCTGTCTAATCTTCATATTCTTTGCAACTTTATATTTATGGGCTTAATTTTATTTACTTGTATTTTTCGAGCAGAACAATTTAGATAGCACCATCTATAAAATTTTTATCTCTCTTTATATGCTACATTATTGTGAGCATTTCCCAGTGTTGTTAAGTGTGTATGTGTGTGTGTGTGTGTATTTGAATGGCTGTGCACATTTTTCCTGTGAATAATGAAAATTTATTAATAGAACACAGCTAAATTAAATCAATGAAAGAGTCTATTAAAATTGATTACTGTATAAAATTATATTTTGTTCATAGAAGAGGTGATACTTATAAGTATATAAAATTCATCAGATACCTAAAAATTTTTAAATTTGGGGTCTTTCAGGAATTCAAAGCTTCTACCCAAGCACCTATATCCCCTACTTCTTTGGTTTGAAAACAAATAAAATAGTTGTTTCCATCTTGAAGAAGAAATATATAATGAACATGTAAAAACAAATGGGGAGGAAAAGTACCTTATCAGCCCGATGACTAAGGGAAAACTTACAGGTTTTGTTTTGTGTTTCCTGATGTCCTTCAGGTTCCCCTGAGGGGTGTAGTGGCCTTGCTCTAGGGCGGAGGCCCGGGGTGGGGCATGGGGTGGGGTCCTGGATGACCGGATCCCTTTGCCAATGAGGATCTGAGCAGATATGAGAATCCTCTTTAGCAAATTCTCTCTCTGTAGTTGTCTCCTTTTAGCATCATCTGAATTGTCCCAAATATTTTTTTTTTTGCATTGTGCAATTGAATTGACAGTTTTGCATATTAAAAGAGTAACATGATGAGTGGACAAGAAATGAATAAAGCTTGATTGTTCAGTTGAAGAGTTGGCAATCTCAGATAGATAAAAATAGATATTAATAGGCTGTGCGCACCTCCCCAGTAGCATCTCCTTATCAAGGAAGCATAACTATTTCTCTGACCACTGGCTTGTATCTTGTAATGATAACTGGCATTATCTGAGCTTGAGTGAAGTCTGATCTCTCTGAGGCATCTCAGTGTAGTCCTCACACAGTGGTACTTGGCAGTTTTAACATCCTCATTTAATTACTGTGATGGTGCCAGCACCCATATAAATGAACTTACTTGCTTCTCTTCCATAGTGTGTCAGTGGGCAGTTGGCAGCCCTGTACAGAGTCCACAGAGCCTCTGGTCCAGGCCCTAGGGTTCCCCATTCTTCTTCTCTAATTTTTCAGAGGTTCATGTCTCTGCTCTCACGTAGTTCCTTTTGTCACCCCCAAAACTGGCTTAGATGAAGACAGTCTCCTCAGGACATTTCTTTCTTTCTCTCCTTCCCCCTCCCCCACCTCCCAGTTAACACAGGTATCCTTTTATATTGGTTTTCTTGTTCATGACACTGGGGAGCAGATGGAGAAACCCAGAAATCTACAGAAGTTGAACTGGCTCAACCAAGCTCCCCAAAATCATTTGCTTACAGGGTCCCTGGAGTCTCTCCCTCTGGGACTGAGAGACCCTTTTCAGAACTAATTGTTCCCACAGTACCCCCATGTGAATTTTGGCCGGCACTGCCCCCACATCCGGTGGCTTCCCAGGCTGCAAGTGGTTGCTCACCAACCTTTTGTCCTGAGCACGCTGCCTCTTCCTCCCTAGGGTTGGTCACTGACTTTTCTGTGCAAGTGACAATTTCCCCCACCAATTTACCAAATGCGCTTCCTCTGTCTCAGGCCACTTGAACCAACTTTGAATATGTCCAATCTGTCCCTGTTCCTACCGACTTGTCACCTTTGAAGAAGAAGGGTTTTCTACAAGGCCCCTGGGTTAGCTAACACATGGAAGTGGGGAGCACAGCTCATCCAACCCTCCCTAACCTACCACGTGCACTGGCGGACCTAGGCCTCCTTACCTCAAATTTCTCAGAACTTGCCTATTGGGGGTGCAGTCAAAGAAGGAAGCAGTGACCAGACGCCCATGTCTTATCCCCTCACCCATTCCTAGTCCCAGGATGGGATACGGTCCTGGTCCACGCAGCCTCCTCAGGCTGCAAGGACAGTGACCACCCTCTGAGTGTGCTTTCATGGACCTGGTGTCCACCGGAGGAGTTTACCCTGAGGGATGCTGGAACATTGCCAGGGGCAGAGCAAGCACCCGGGGACCCTGCCCCAACACCCACACACATCTCAGTGTTGACTCCCGGCTCCTTCAGCAGGCGCAGCACTTGGGTTTCTCCAGTCCCTTCCAGGGGGGCCACCACATCAGAAGGCGGCGACGGGTTCATGTCCTTTCAGCCCACCCATGACTAAGGTTTCCACGTTAGTAGCAGAGCTCATTTCTCCTTGGCCAACGGCTTCTGTCTTTCTCAGTTCAGCAACATGTGGCAACAGCAGAAACGAATGATGCCGGTCTCTGTTGGTTTCTTCAGGCAATACTTGCAGCATGTGGCCTTACTTATTGAAATAGAACTTCAAGAAACAAGTGAAAATGACTTCCTTTTCCCTACTGTACCTTCTCCTGGTCAGTGTGTCATTTCTGAGTCTCTGGGTTATCACCTTTATCATTTCCATTATGTTCCACCTTAAAAGTCACAATCTCTCTCCCAACCCAGTTCTCCTAACGTTCCACCAAGCAGGTCTATGTCTGATTTACTAAATCTATTGAGTAGTTACTAAGTACCAGA
>NW_006382841.1:0-3056 GCF_000327345.1 Myotis davidii
ATCAGAAAGCCTCAGGGTTTGAATCCTGGACCCACAACCTCCTGGCTGAGTGACCTTGGGCTGGTTCCTTAACCCTGCGAGCCTCAGTTCCCCCACCTGTGAACAGGCACAAGCAGAGCACCTGGGGCCTCCCAGGGCTGTTGCCTTGTCTGTGCATGAGCAGCACCTGCTCCAGGTCTGATGCAGGAGGTGCTGGGAGCCCCTGGGAGCCCAGCCCCCGCTCCTGGGCCTGCCACCTCCCCAGGGGCTACAGGGACCCCGTTCTGAGGTCAAGGGTGAGGGCAGTCAGTCTGCCTGTCCCAGGCCTTTGAGTGTGAAGGGGCCCTGGACTGCGGGGGGGAGGTGAGGGGACGGGGGCAGGGTGGGGGGAACTGGCTGAAGGGCTGGCCAGCAGCTCCACGCAATCTGTCTGCTATGCAGCCGGGGCCTGGCCTGTATTTATTTATGCTGAGCGTGTATTTATATCAGCCCCTTTCTCATTAATAGGGCAGGAAATGGCTGGAATTGTTACATACCTGGCGGCCTAGGGGTCCTGCTGGGCCAAGACACACAGGGCCCTGGCCGCCCTTCGATGACTGCTAGGGGCCCCCTCCTCAGTCCCAGGCTTAGTCCCTGGCCTTTCACTGACCTCCCTTGCATTGAGCCCCACTCTACACTTCTGAGCTCCCATTCAAGTCCGGAGCCCACAGCCCTGAGAGAGGGGCTCCTTTTCAATCTTCTCCCTATTCCCCGCTCCTGGCCCATCCCAACCCCAGAGTTAGGGCAGTGTTAGGGGCTGTCCCTGTGCAGCTTGCAGGATGGGGGCTGCTGGGCAAACCCTGGGCAGAGCAGTGAGAGGACGGGGTGAGGAACCAGAGTCCTTGACTTGGGGTGGAGCCCTGGGTGGGGCTCTGGGCAGGAGTGAAAGTGGGGGGACATGATAGGGCCCTCCTGAAGCTGAGGGAGGGTCCCCAGGACTCTGCTCCCCACCACGCCCAGCCACATGCAGGCTTCGACAGAACCTGTAGCTTCCTCCCCAGGGGACCCCAGTCCATGGAGGTGGTCTCTGTGTTCACCACCCAACAGGGGCCTGACAGGGTGGGGGCTCGTCCTATCTTGCCTTCCTGGCCATCGTGGCTACATGAGGTTCCTTGCTCGGGGCCCAGCAGCCCCCTCTCCAAGCCCTCATCCTGCACTCAGACCCAAGCCAGCATCTCTCTCTAGGCTCCAGCTCTTGGGCGCGGGCCCCAGGTGGGGCTGCCAGAGCTGAGAGGCGCGGCCCCCTCCCCAGAGCACTCGCCTGACATAACCTATTAGTGCTCCGCGCCTCAGCCTGCTCCCCCGGCCAGCCTCCCCGCCCAGGCCAGACTGTGCTGGTCCTGCTGTCCTTTCCTGGGCTGCTCTGCCAGGACAAGGTTAGGAGGCGGCTGCGGGAGCCCAACCGCCCCATGGGGTAACTGTGCCTGTTCACCTCTGCCCTAAGTTGGGGTCCAGGGTCTGCTCTCTACCCAGAGCCCTCGTTTGGCGGGGTCTCCTGGCAGCTGCCTCGTGGTTGCAGGAACCTGACTTCCAACCTCTGCCCAACGCAGCTACCATGTCCTCCTGACTGGAGCCAGAGCTGGAGCCACTGTGTAGACATGGGGACTGAAGTTGGAGGATAAGGAGCTTTCCCTTTGCCCTCATCCCTGATCTCTCACGATCGATACTTCTAGGGTCTGGTGGAAGTGGGTGGGGAGGGACAGGAGGCGGTGATATTGAGGAGGGAGCTGCTGGGAGATTTCCAGTTCCCTGGGTGGGAGGACCCCTGGGTGGTGAGAGGCCCCCTGGTGCGGTCTTGGGACTCAGTGCAGGGTCTCTGGGTTTCTCCATCTGTCCCATCATGTGGGGCAGATCTGCTCTATGTGGACAGGAGGGCCAGGCCCCGGGCAGGGCACCTCCTCTGTGTTCCTTATAAATGCTTTTTCCAGTCACCACATTGAGCCACCAGCCAGCAGAGCCCCCAGACCAAGCCCAGGCCAGGGGCAGGTCCCTAGTTGCTCCTCTAGCCCTGCCTGGCCCTGCCTGGCCTGGCTGGGTGGCCTTGGACAGGCTGGCTCACCTGGGAGCTGCCCAGCAATGAGTTGGGGACACCCCATGCCACACAGGAGCTGTGGGAAACGGATGTGGCAGGTTAGGGTGCCCAGGGAGTGGGAATGCCTCTGACCACCTCAGCTAGGCAGCTGAGTGCCTGGGGTTGGGGGTCAGCGGTCAGCCTAGCTGGGCTCCTGCCCCTCCACTTCCCAAGTGGAGAAGCACTGTCCAGATTAGGGTGATGACAGGGCAAGGCTGCATCCTCTGAGATTCTCCTGGGGTTGCCCCCATCCCTCAGACCCAGCCTTGAAGATCAGGGTAGTGCCTCCTCCACTGCTCAGCCAAGGATGTCCAGGTTGCCTAATGGTGTGGGGCTGAGAGCATGTGTGGGGATGGGGAGAGGCAGGCATCTGCCCACAAGTGTCCCCCACAAGCTGCCTGTGGTTAAAGGGACCTCAGACTCCTTGTTTCTGTTGGGCTCCTGTCTGTCCCTGGCTGTGCGACCCTGGGCAGGTCCCTGAGTTCAAGCAATGGAGCATAAGCCTTTGGGCTCTGCGATTCCTGAGTCCAAGTTTTTGGGAACCCTGAATCCCTCTTGGCCCTGGGGCCTGTGGGCTGGGGTTGAGGTGCTGGAAAGGGCGTGAGTGGGGAGACCCCTTGGCCCAGCCCCGAAGGCCTCAGGTTTCCTGGGCCCAGGTGCTGCAGCTGAGCCTGCAGCCACTCCTGCTCAGACTGCACACATCTGGAGCTGTGTCCCTCCCCCACCCGGGCCCACATCTGGAGCCCAAAGCCGGCTAGCCGACTAAACACAGAGCATCTGGGCCCCAAAGAGCCTGCTCCCAGGTTAATGAGACCCATCTGGGCCCCTGGCTGCTGCTCCGACTGTCTCCACAGAGGAATGCTGGCTGCACATCTGGATGGCTGGAGCCCTGTGGCCGCCCTGCCTCACCCCCTGCCTGGCTGGGTATGGAGTCAATGCTGCCTGGGGTTCCCGCCCTGAGGAGGGG
>NW_006382842.1:0-3059 GCF_000327345.1 Myotis davidii
CCACGGCTGCGAGTCTAACCACTGAGAAAAACCAGCCAGGGCTATTTATTTTTATGTGATGAATAAGGAAGCAAGACCTGGAAGGGAACTACTTAGCAATTAATCAATCAATTAGATCTTTGCTGCATTTGCTGTAAGTATTCACTTGCACAGAGAACACTATAGATGTAATGATATTAGCTCTTCTTAGAGTTTAAACTCAGTTGGATTAAAAAAAACCCTATTTGGATTGATTATTTATAAGACCACATGCAGATAAGACCTAATCTCTTATGTAGTGTGACCACAAATTGAGGAACAATAGAAGTGGACAATACAAATGGCAAGAGCCAAGGAAACCTTAATGGAGAAAGCATAGTTGAAGCTGGGTTGTGAAGGGTATAACAGAATTTCACTAAGCAGAGGGGGTTTTAAAGCATGATAGAAAATGGTAATGCTGTGACTAAGGAAACCCATATTCTGGGGGCAACTTCAGATTTGGAGATGAAAGCAGCTACAAATTAGAGATGAAAGAAAGTACAACCCTAGGAAGATGTTGCAAACCCTCTTAATTTCATTTTGTGGCAGATGTGTTGTAGGCAACACTGTTTTCTAATCCTCCTATCCAGTTTCCTCAATAGTCTTCTCTCCTGAAGAGCAAACAGCAAGCATCTTATTTAAATCATGAGCATTAGTTCTATTAAAAAGACATTGTCCTAAATATACATATATAAGTACAACAGAGTCACGCTAGGGAACGAATTAATGCAATCCAGAAGATTAGAATACATGTAAGAATAGTATCCAAATTCCATATGGTTCTCTATTAGTGTTACAGTTCCTTGAAGGGGTAACTATATTTTGAGTTAGTATTTTCAGCACCCAGTACAGTGGCTACCATTTGACTAAATGGATTACTAAATGAATGATGAATGAGTGAATGGCAATCTCATTTATATAATTCTGTATGCATTTCAGCAGATGGTACAATTTGGAAGTGCATCCTCACCCTCATCATTCTTTTCAAAGCCTGCAAGTCTCACTCTGATTTCCTCACGCCTGTCCACACTCCTGAAATATAATATCCCCGGGCCCCGGCCATGTTCCCAGAGAAATGCCACCAATTAGTGGCAGAGCAAATGAAATAAATGGATGCATCGTATTCTGAATGAGTGTTGGCAAACATCAAGATTGACAGACAGATGGGATTCCACAGAGAAGGTGCAGATGGACCAGTCAGCCCAGAAGGGAAGTCTTACAATGTTTGTCTGGAAAAGCAAATGTGTCATTTCAATATAACTTTCATTGTTGTAGTTATTTTCAAACCATGAAAATATCTTCAAGAGTATGAGATTTATTACACATAATTTCTTAGCCTGTATCATTTCTTTTTGATCAAACTTCCAGAGAGCTTTTGTTTCTTTTCTTCTTTTTTAACAATGTAGTGTCTTGAAAACTTATCTGCATCCTGTTATTACTATTATTATTTTTTAATTTAGGAGTAAGCAAAGATTCTTGGAATAATGATCATTAACATGTCATGAAACAATTTTGTTATGCCATAAGAGAGTTTCTCTGAAAAGATTTCTAAGCAGAACAAATATTTAAGTTCCAGAGAGAGAAACTGGAAATGATTCCAGGATTAGAAAACATAATCTTTAAGTACTTGATTATTCTCAGATATATTCAACATGCAATCAAAAGTGCTAGTTGTAGAGAGAAAAACTCTTCATTATGTGAACATTAACTCCCAAAGAGACTCAGGTAATTGCTTAAGGATGCCCTGGTCCAAATGACGCATTTTATTTAGAATTTGTGGGTCTTGTGAGCGGGAGCGGAGAGCTCTATCCCAGGCGTTGTTTTGCATTGTCTTTAGCACTGTCCTGGGAAGCAGCGGAAAGTAATTCTGTTCTGTAGCATTAGCACTTGTTAGTGCTTAATAAATATTTAATAGTACAATATGTTACCTATGCTAGTGTGCTGAATATTTTAATTTTGTGCATTCCTGTGGGGCTTAGTCACATTGCATATCAAATAAAACTTTTTGGAACTTAAAGTTGGGTAAACATAGGAAAGTTCAAGAACGAAGTCAAGGCTGCCAACTGAAGGGCCCTCTGTCTCCTGGAGTAGATAAGCTGTTTGAATGAGCTGATTAGCTCAAATAACGTAAGTTTACTCATCTAATGATATTCACATTGAAACTCCCTACTTTTAGAGAGAAAGCCATGAATGGAAGACCTTCATTTAGAACTAATTCAGCAGGGAGATAAGGTGATTCAACTGCCATTGTAAGGATTCATCGTGTAGTTATATTTTCAGGACTGTTTGTCGTACGTCAAAGCTGCTTATTTCATCAGATCTAGCAGTAAAATACTGCGTGTTGTTGCAGCTTCTATCTCAGTGTTCCTCAGATTTGAACGCACAGATAAATCACTGAGGATCTCGTGGAAAGACACCTTCTGACTCAGTCGGTCTGGCTAGAGCTGAGATGCTGAAATTCTAAGAAAACTTTCAGGCAATGCTGCTGTTGCGGCTGGCCCAGGGCCACGTTCCGTGGCAAGAATGCAGAACCCCGGCTCTCAGTTCTGGATGTGCAACAGAACCATACGTGTGGCTTTTGCAAAGTCATGTCTGTGATTCAAAAAGTCTTGAGGGGCTTACTTGTTTGTAAATCCCCCCAGGTCATTGTAATTACTAGTCAGGTATGAAATCCCATTGTGAGAGAAAGATGTTTTACCCTTTCTATTTAAAAGTGTATAATTTTCTATGCAGTTAAAAAAATTAGAATATCATGGGTATACATATTAAATTGGGGCCAGGAAAAATGGTAATATCTCATCATGCAATAATAATAACAAATATTTATTGATTTGCCCTCTCAGTAACTCAGCAATTTATACCTTGATTCAAAGTAGCTTATTGCTTTACCTAAATAATTAAGATGGTAATTATTTAGTTATCTTTAGTTACCTTCCAGGAAGATAATTTAGTTCTGATAGGTGAGGCAGCAGTTCATTTACAATAAACACAACTAGAGTGGTGTAGTGATAATATTTTTTTCTTTAAAAAAAATTTTTTTT
>NW_006382843.1:0-3066 GCF_000327345.1 Myotis davidii
ATATATATACTATATTAAAAAACCAAACTATCAACTGCTTACAAGCCCTAGGTTGTTAAAACTTTAGAAGTTTTTAACTATCCTTCATAACATGTTAGCTAGTTACCTCCCTTAGGGTATGTAATCTTTAGGAACAAAAATAGTGAAATTTTAAAACAATGAAAATGAGGGACTTAGGGTCTAATGCAGCCTACCCATATCACCCCAGTGATGATGATAATAATAAGATAACATGGAATTGTGTTTATATTAATCCATTCAAAGGACTCAGAATAGTGGCTTTGGGGCTTTAATGGTGAGGGTAAAATTTTCTGCATGTCCCTCATTACACTGCACAGGTTGCTAGCATCCTTCATCTGAATATCTTGCAAAGTTTGCCTTGTGTCTAGGACATAATGAACACACTCAATAAAGGAAAACAACTTCGGCCTCCAATTAATAAGAAACAAGAATGGTCAGTGCTTGGCCAACTATGTGCACCAAATTTGTAATATAAGGCATCATCATAGTTCGAGCATATGCATAGCTTTGCTGCAGTATCTTGCACTACTGAGTAGGAAAAGTGTTTTCCGCTCCATTTCTACAATGAGAAGAATCCATATGCTTTAGGATCTACCAGGGAGTCTGGACAACAAATGGAATTGATGGGAGCGGTGGAGGAATTAAGCATGGCTGCACCCACACAAAGAACTGAGGGAAGCCACCCATCGATATCTAGATGCTGGGACTTGGGTACAAACTATCTCTTTTCTTGTGTTTTTCTCATGCTTCAGGGATCCTTACATCATGAGATGAGTTTTATTTTCAGCTCTACTGCCATGTCCTCTTTGGTTATGACTGCCTTCTTCATCTATAACTGAATATGCAGAATTAATTTTGCTAGGTTAAACATTAAAGTTAATAGCCAATATTTGAGTTCTGACCATATGGAAAGCCCTATTCTGGGTACTTTATCCTGTATCATCTCACATAATCCTGGCATCAACACTAAGTAGGTATTATTATCTCTGTTTTATAGATGAAGAAACTAATGCCAGAGAAGTAATAATTTGCCTGAGAAATCTAATATTCTCTATTGCCTCTACTTATGTTATTCTCAGGCTAAGGGTGGGTTTTAGTCCTTTTCTTTGCCAAATCACATTATGTTGGCAGTTTCAGCTTAGTTTCTCTAATTTTGTTCTGTGGGCAGACTTATAGGCCCAGAAGATGTTACTTCTTCGTGTTCAATTTCCTGTCTAAGACCAGGGTTTTTAAAAATCAAGTACAAAATGGACAGGTGTATATAAATGCTTTAATTCTCCATGTCCAGAAGAGTTGTCACCATAATGAAAGATTCTTAAGCTGGTATCCTTCTTGGCTGATGGCCTTTCTTGCTTCTGAAATATGTGCCTGCTCATTAGCAGGTTGCATTGTCATCTCTGCCCTGCACTGAGAACCAGGTGTCCCAAGTCTTCACAGTGGCTCTGACCTTAGGCAATTTGTGATTTGGGGGAAGTTACTTAGCCTTGTAAGATGACAATGGTCTAACTAGAACATCTGCATGGTTCTTTCCAGCTCTAAGCTTCAACTCATTATTATCCATGCTTATGGTGCTCTTCTTAAAATGCAGGCATGAACAGGTTATGGAAGTTGAAAGATCACCGAGCTCAACAGAGAAGTCATAAATTGATTGCGGAACATTCAACATAAGAAAAGTAATTACTTGAACTGTTAACTTTCCACACGAAAAACATTATGCACATTTTGTTGGTTTCCTTAATTTAACAATACCTTCACATTGAAAAAACATGCACCTGTCTGCCCCCTCCCTAGGTGATACTAAATGTAAAGCATAACCTCTGTTCTAATAGCTTTCAGTGAGGTTTATGAAGCCAAATAATTAATCTAACATTGTTTTAGAATAGCACAGAAAAATGTGAAAACACAGGATGATCAAAAACAAACAACAAACTTCTGGGAATATCATGACAGTCTCTTGACCCCAACCACTCCAGAAAAACAAGTGTATATCTCACTCTTAGTGACATACAAAAAGGAGAAAAGTAATAATGTAGAACATATAGAAAAACAGAAGAAAAACAGAACTGGTAATGCTGACTTTCAGTCCTAGACGGAAAATAAACTAAGGTCATCTGTAATGTAATATACCATAGTCCAATCTTAAAAGTCTTTGATACTGGAGATTGCTTTTTTTTCTTTCGAAAATACTAGTCTTTAACCACAGACTTAATAGTCGGTTATACTTGGCATTTGCATGTATTTTCATAAGATTAACATCAGAGAACATTTCCTAAGTAGATAGCAAGTATTACCTGGGTAAATAGTAGCCATGATGGTTTGAGGTAGGTAGTCAAAATCTAGAAGTTCTAAATTCAAATTCATCTAAAAGTTGACCCTCATGAGACAAGTGAAAGAGACAGCTAGCAATGTATCATCTTCATGTCACATTTAACAAATTTTTGCTGAAGAATGGCAGAAGATACAAATGTTATATGGATTTCTTAACACATTTGCACTTCCTAGGTCTCCTTCCTTTATCCTTTTGATCACGTGTTCTATTACTTTATTTTTAAAAGGCTAATCTCAGGCATATGTCCTCTCTATCCCCAAACCTATGATGGTCATTCTTAGTTGTGTCTCTTTGTTTGCCCTCTTTCTTCTTTTTAGCCAATCAAAGTCTACTCGCCCTTCAAAGCTCTTTGGATGTTACTGAAAATAGGGAATTAGTTTAATGATCCCTTAATTAAGATATTGAAAAAGAGGTGCTCTTGCCAAAGTGATGAGAAGACTTTAATAGAATCCTGAGGAGAAGGGAGTGACATTCCATCCAAAAATGTGAAGTAGAGCGGAGAGAAGACAACGGGAAGAAAATAGACCCATGAGAGTAAGATCTCAGTCATCAAAGTGAGGAAGAAGAATGGGTGGCCTTACAGCAAAAGTGATCATCAAAGTCTACAAAATTTTAATGTAAGTGGCAAAAAGGATGCGATGTGTCTCTAAAAATGTGTGGTTTGGGCTCCTACTATAAACTTGTTATCATAACTATAGTCTAATCTTAAAAAATAA
>NW_006382844.1:0-3078 GCF_000327345.1 Myotis davidii
TTTTTTTTTTAATACCCAGTGCTTTACTTCCATTTACCTTTGAAAAACAACTTACCGAAGACTCACTATCACGAATGAGGAAATCACCTTCATGCCCCCTTTCATTTAATGCCATTTCTGCTTGATGCCTGGTGACTTTCCCGTAATACCAAGGATTGCCAGCAAACTTTCCAGTGAGTGAAGGCCTAATGTAATCACACTGTGGAGGTGATGGTTCCAAACCCGAGGTTAATGGATTATTCTGCATAATGGTAACGTAGTTTTTTGGCACCAGACCAACCATTCCATTGATCTTCCTACATTTCCACCACTCGGGGTCATTTTCAGGTTTTTCAAGAACATCCATTACATCTCCTTTCTCAAAATTAAGTTCTTCATCATTGGATGAGCTGAATGGGTAAAGAGCCTGTACCACATGCAACACTTGCCCAGTATTTAGGTTATTGACGACTGCTGCTAATTTCTCTGACAGAGAACCCACATGGTCACCCAAAGGACTGTCACCTTCCTCAGTTACATAGTTTGAAGGGAACCATCCAACTTGTCCATTGTAGCTACCTCGCCACCACCCATCACTGCACTTCTCCATGACGATCACCTTCGTCCCTTTTATCAATGATAATTCATCCTCTCTCTCTGCCATGTAGTTAAATTTCACAAATGCAGGCATGTTGAGGTCATAGAGACGTTCCCCTGGGTCAACAAAGCTATCATCAGCAGGAGATGCAGAATCTGGCACACTGGGTTTTCTTTTCACTTTTCCAATGCCTGTTTAAATTAGAAAAAAAAGTAATGAGAAAACAAAACAATGATAACCTAAAAAACCAATTTGCTCATTAAGAAATCTTTGACTAGTTTTGTAAGCCTTTAAACTTAAATAAATTCCTCTTTCTTTCTTTCCACCCACCCTCTTCTCCCTTCCTTCCATTCCCATGACTAATAACTAGAAATTTGAACTTTTTGACCACCTCCTTTACCAATTCTCTTTTCATAACCACTTAACTGTAGTTATATCACAATTTACCTTTTCATCTTTCTTATCAAAGACTCTAAAATAACTGCACAATTATAAAATTGTCCTAAATTAATGCATTTTCTCTGAAATGTAAATACAGATTATTTCTCTCATACCTACAATCTAAGTACATACATAAAGGATCCAACAAACCCATCTTCTTCTTGTCTTTTAAAACCTAGATTTTTTATAATTGAAGTAAACAATAAATTAATTTACAACTTGATGTATACAATATAAAACCGTAGTTATGTCTGGGTAATACTCTCATTTGCTTTCTTAGTTCTAAGACCCAAGTTGCTCTTATTTGTTTCCTATGTTTATTTTAAAATAATATATTATTTGTTTGCTTCCTCTCATTCCATTCACATATAAGCTCCACACGGGCAGGGATTTTGTTTACTTTGTTCATGGATGTAATCCCAAGGATCTCACAATGGGTGATTAATATAAACTTGTTGAAAGATATGAAAAAATCATCAAATGGTGCCATCATCACAAATGTATGTTACGTCAACTCTAATCAGGCATTTTCACCACTGCTCATTTCTTATCACATGATTTTATATTCTATTTTTAGCAAGAAAAGGAAGGCATTCCTAGGTAAAATTTTTTAAATACCTTCTCTCTCTCAAAACTTTCTCAGTACTCTTACTCCTTTTCTTCACCCAAGTTTCTAACTACTGATCCTTCTGGGTTCTTGCCATCTTTACTGCCTCTTTTATGACACTTGACCATCCTTGTTTCCTATCTACTCTATTGTTTAAAACTACACTCAGATCACTTCTATTCTTAAATAATTTTATTTCAACTCTGCTACTCCCTTTAAACTATGCCATTATTTAAAAAGTTGTCTTCCCTTTTTCCTTCAATTTTTTCACCATTCACTCCTAACTTCTTATAATATTAAATTTTTCTTCTAAACCTTGTTATAAAATTGCATCCTATTTGTTTACTAGTCTGTGTCCTTAATAAGAGAATTAGCTTCCCTCAGATAGAAAATGATTTTACTACCTTGTATCTCCAGTGCTTAGCAGTACAGCACCTACACTAGTAGTAGAAACAAAGTCAATTTTTGTGGATGAATCCAAAGGTGAATGATTCCTTAGTTGAAAGTGTTTCCTGAGATGTCATGCTTGGACTTCCCCTATACCTCAAGGAAATCATACACTTTCATTTTTATAACTTCTGTATAGACGGTTCCAAGGTCTCTTTGCAGCTCTAAGCTTTTTCTGGAATTCAAGCACTACAATTCCAATTGTCACTAGATATCTACAGATTGTACCACAGCACCTCAAATACAAACACCCATGTCCAAATAAAATATCCATAAATCAATTCCATTCCTCCCAATTTTCTTACTTCTGATTAGTAGTACCATCATCCTTTAAAATCCTCACATTAGAATTCCTATGGAGTAGAAAATTCTAGGCCTCCATTCATTCACCAAAAAGTAATGAATGAGCTGGCAAATACGGTCAGAATCAACTTTTACAGAATTCTGGAATGTAGTAAAAAATTAGGTCCAGGTTTAGGGAAGAAAGCTGCTGCTTTGTAGCACAGAGAAAGCAGTGGCATTTTAAGTTGCTTGCCAACAATCACCTATATCCCCAATCAGTAGTGGTTGTGAGAACAGCGATCTGCACTCCTAATGCCAGAAGAAGCACCAAAGATCTTATTCTCAAAGAACTGTAGTTGTGGGTTTCAATCTATCTCAGCTACCTGAAGGACCAGCACAACGGCTTGCCTTGGTTTCACCTGCCTTGCAGCATTCCCAGGGCAAGAGTGTCTTTTGCTGAAATCATTAATTGATACAGTAGTCTGGGGCAAGTGACAACAATTGGACAAGAAATAGACATTAAAAACATGAGAAAGAGTCTGCGAAAGAATATACATGGGGTAATAAGGGCTTTTAAAAGTTGCTGTGTATACCAGATAATCAAGATCTCTGAAATACATCCATGCATAAATGGTCAACTGATTTTCAACAAGGAGGCAAACATCATTCAATGGGGAAAAGAACAGTCTCTTCAACAAATGGTGCTAGGACAACTGAATATCCA
>NW_006382845.1:0-3067 GCF_000327345.1 Myotis davidii
AAGAAAAGCCACAGATACATTATTAAGGTGGTTGCCACTACATGAAACCAGTTATCAAGTCATATGGAAATGCCCACCAGGTGGCAAAGTGAATGGCATCTCAAGGGGGAAATTTTCTGTTTTATAAATCTTATTAGCCAAAAGTTACCCCTGACTTTCCTGATTATGAATGCATGGGCTCTAGTTAAGGTTTGAAAAGGCATCAATATTGAAGCTTGGTAAAGAGATAAAAGGTATGAGACTTGGACATGAGGTGAGTCAAGTGTCACCTGTGTGAAAGCCCAAACATAGCTGAGACAAAGCAGAGGCAAAAGCTTTAACAAAGACCTTTAAATCCAAGAGGGCCTTAAGCAACACACAAGCTCCTTAACTGTAAAATGACAATAGTATTCGCTGTTTCTGGACTGCTATAACTACTGAATAGCATTCAGAGTGATAGACTGGCAAAGCACATTCTTGATAAACATATTTAATATGTACCTTACTGAACTCTTTCATCAATGAAAGCATTTCCCAGCTTTATATAAGGGTTTAGATGAAATAAAATTGTCCAGGTTTAGATTATTATTGAATCTGGATTATAAGTAAATATGTGTCTAATGTATCCTAATCATTACTTTGGCATACGTGTCTGAAATTTTGTATAAAAGATTTTAAATAATATCCACAAAATCTAAAAAGTAAAAACAGCCCTGCTTTGCTAGGTCTTCCAGTATACTTTTAGTCATTTCAGAGTATCAGTGTCTGTTGCATCCCCTTTCTTGTGGTCAGAAATAGAATCAGTCCATTAAGTTCCAAGTCTTCACTTCCTATAATTCTAGACTCTTTATTTCTCCTTTTCTGAACCTGTCTGTTTCCTTTATGAAATGTTATTGAGATGAAATTTATATCTTATATTTTGACTGTGTTTACATGCATTTATTTTTTCCCCACTAGGTTGCAAACAAATGCATTCAAAGTCTATCTTCATTTTTTCTTTACCCAACAAGTAGTGTGTATTCATCATGTAATAGATCAATACATTTGCACTCAAAGACTGAGGCATACAGTACTAACTTCTGATATTAAACAATTATATTTGTTTACCTAATAGCAGGAAGCAGATATAGCCAACAGACAATTTTGTCATATTTGCCAATTTGTTCTATTAAACTGAGATTCAAGTTGAACTTTGTAGCAGCCTGACTACTAAACTTCAATATTCTTACTGATCATAATGCAGGAAAATGAATTGTTGCACATTGTGAGCCACACTTTTCTCAAAAGAATAATTTGAGACTTTTTCATTGTGATTGACAAAGCTGCCAAAGTGAAGTCCCATATTTTTTTCATAAAAGGAATAATTTTTCAGACAAATAACTTTTTTCCAGTATAGTCTTTTTCAGATTGCATAAATCATCCTTTATCCCTTTTAGTATTTTCTTTACTGAAGTTAAGCATTAATGCTTAAATTTAAATGACCTGAGCATCTTAAGTCTATATACTAGTCTGCCATCCTGAATCATTCTTAGAATTTCCTACTGATTTTATATGTAGAAAAAATAATAATCTGCTTCTTGCATGCTAAAGTATCAAATAAAATCTAATGATGAATTTAGTTCTTTTATTCTTAAAAATCATTCCTCCAGGTGGTATAGTGTGTGACCTAATTTACTCCTTTATGATTTCCATATTTCCTATTTCCAAATAATTACTTATGACCCACTTCCTTTTTTTAATTCTAAGCCAGAAATATAGTTGCTTAGGAAGAAAATCACACTGATATCATTATTCACTTTAAGAATCTAATTTAGAAAGAGAATATTTGAGAGTAATTTTATAAATTATCACAGAAAAATTGAGTCTATAACAACATTGAGTTTATATCTAAAATAGATCATTCAAGAGCTTAGGGAAAATGATGCCTATTTTTATTTACTAGTGTATCTTCCCCTATGATTGGTTTATAGTAGAAATTCAATAGCTACTTCAATGAATGTCCAGATGGATAAATTTTAATATGCCTTTACTACAATCTCCATTAAGACTAAGAGCGTTCAGACCAGAACTGTACTTTGGGCTCTGTTGACCCACATTAACCATTGCAATTAAATAGTAATTAAATAATTTTGTTTACTTTATTCAAGCATTTAAAACCAAAATTAATAACTTTAGTCATTCACCATTGATTTTCTGTTTGTAGCCCTTGAACAATTTATTTTACTTGTTAATCAAATGGAACCCAGAGTGGACATAAATCTCAACTAAATACTCAATACAATTGCCTAAGAACATACCTTACAAGATGACTATTTCATATTATTTTTTTCTCTTCAAACTTTTCATCTTTCTTCTTCAGCTGATCTGCTAACCTCATCTCATACTGCATTCAGAAAGTAGATGTAGTTAATTGAGAAGTAACTAACTTTTTCACTAGAAAACACATCCCATATATAAATCTAGGTCTTTATAATTTGTGTCTTCTTCTGTAATGAAAATCTTGGCTCTCTTCTACCTAATAGCAACTCCTTATGCAAACTATCTCATCAACTCTCATCTGATCCATAATGCCTCTCAAAAATCAGCATTTTATTTGTTCCATTGGAGGATTATTATTGGTATATAAGTATTTCTTAAACTCAGTTATTATATCTAGACGTCTTTCTTACTCTAACTTTCTGTGTACAACCTCATTTACTAGTATTACCCAACTACCTTCATGGTAAAACTGCTTGTAAGGCTTGTTTATTCTCAGTATCTAATTTCTCACCTCTACTTCCTTCCTCAATTCTATCTAATCAGTGTCAATCCCTAAAGCAACCTGGGAAGGACTTTTAGCAATTCCAAAAGTTAATGTTCTAACTTGTTGGTATTATGTGACAGAGTTGACCTCCATTTCTTTATCAAAATATATTCTTCTCTAGATTTTATGATATTGCATATCATTTAGTTTTCAGGTTCTTTTCAGTACTTCAGAGAGTTATTTCTCAACAACCATAGCTAAAGAATTCCCTTTCCCTATTGTTCTATTGTTTATTACCTTATTTTTTTTTTCTTTATGACATTTACCACTACCTAATATCATGTT
>NW_006382846.1:0-3070 GCF_000327345.1 Myotis davidii
GAATGGTGAGCCACACCCTGGATGTGAGTCAGGCCTCTAATCCATCCAAGATGGGGAAGGCTGATAGGGGTGGGACTGTGACAAGTTTCATATTCTCCCACCTTGCCCTTTCTTTGGTTTTATATTTATAAGGAAGGGTGTTGCATGACAAGGCTGTGCCATGGAAGTGCCCTTCATTAGTGGCTGGCAAGCTGCACCATTGTTTTCCTCTGCCTAATGCTTCTTAGTTCTGGATTGCTTTGGGTGTATAAGCAAAGTGTGGGTGTAAAAGGAGAGTCAAGACTGCCTATGTGGTTTGTGAATCCTTGTGCAAATGAAAATGCAAGTTCTTTTTTCAATAATTATTAAGAATGTCAAGACAGTGACAGCAAAGCCAAAAAAAGCACGGGGCCTTTCGGTATTCAGGGCCCTGTGGCACTGCACACATTGCACATGCACAAAGCCAATCTGGTGGGGCTGCATTAGGGAATCTGGTATGGAGAGTGATGTGGGGCTTCACTTGGCCAATGGACACCAGACCATTGCTACTAACCAAAACCAGAAATGATGAAAATTCTTCTCCAGATGCACTGAATGTGAAAAATAGTGCATGTATTATTGATGTTTGGTGCCCAGATAGTTTCAAGCTATTGCACTTAGATTTGGTGGCAGTAAAGAGCAGACTGTGTATTTTGCAAAGGAGAAGCAGATCAAGGTAGGGAAGGTGATCAACAGACCATCACACAGCTTCTCAGTGTCAGATGAAGACTAAATCTCGGGCCTTCTAACTGCCATGCCTTTGCTAGCCCTCAGTAAAGCTAAGTAACAATGAAACTGTTCTCCGTCATTGTGGGTTAAATTGGAACTTGGGAATAAGAGTGAAATGCAGGAAGGAAAATAAGATAAATGATAATTGAATGGAGAAAACAAAACAGCTTAGAAAGCCAAAGCAGTTTGTTGGAGTCCAATCTGATTTACAACATACAGCAAAGCAGACAAATGTCTGGGCAGCAAAACAAAACTACACAAAGAAGATATTTTCAAATAAAATACACATATTTCCAACCAGCCTTGAGCTCATATGATAAGGGACAGATTGTCCAGAGTAAATAGAGAGAGAAAAGAAAGATGCTCTGGGCTGAATTTAGTCCCCTGTCAAAATCTCAGAGAAACTAATTGCTTCTTCTGCTTGTCATCGCACCAGTGGCCAGGCCTGAGGGGCAGTGAAGGGAGACAGCATAGTTCATATATCTGTGTGTTTGTTCATTCATCCATCCATCCAACATTTCTTGAGCACCTCTATTAGCATTGTTCTGTTCTAGATCCTAAAAAGAATGTTTAAAACATGGCCCCTACATTTAAGGAGAGTAGACAGATATGTATCAGGGAGAAAACAAATCACAATAAATAGAATACTAGTGATGCATGCTGTGCTCAAAAGAAGGTCTGGACTGGCTACATAGTTTGTGAAGGCTATTCACACTGCTTACATCTCTCAGTTGATAACCTGCCTACAAGTTCTTATTTTCTTCCAAACAGTGGTCAGTATTTATCCATCAATACTGTGCTTCTCTTTCTTAAAGACTCCAGGGGAGGGGGCATACCTGGTGAGTCGGGATGTGGTGTTCTTATAAACTGTGTCTATTTACCCTTGGTTAGGCATGGCTATAAACAGTTCTTCTTTGCATGATCCTCTAAGGGGAAAACCTGGGTTGAAGATGGTTTGGGTTCAGATCTGGTGAGGATCTGTGCCTACTGGCACTTTCTCCTCCCATCTGCTGCCCTAGGCATGTGGGTAAGAAAACAGTTCTGCTCAGGACAGGGAGAGGGCCAGCTGTGTAATCATTGGGGTGTTACTCAGTGCCCATCTGAAAAATGTCAGGATAGGAGGAGGTCTCATAAACAGTGCTTTCTAATTCAAATAAGTAACACCTCCATTCTCTCTTAGTGACAGCAGGATTGAAGTAGAAAAGGAAGTGAAATATGTTGCAAAGGCTGTCACAGAAAAGAGAGAAGGTACAAGACAACAAGAGAAATAATCTTGAGGTATCTATGTAATAATTTCCCAAGATTTTCTGCTCCTTACCTGTTGAGCATGTCACTCACCAGGAGATGTATACAGTCTCTGAAATGACTGGAAATAATAGACAGAAGGTGAGTCCCATGTGTTAGCATTGGTCTCATCAGAACAGTGTTGCACACTCATGCTAATACTTAACATTTACAAAGCTCATAGCACATCCAGTATCTCATTTGCTCCCTCAGCAGCCCAGGAAGGTAGGTGGAGTCTGTATTATAATTCCCACTGCACAGAAGAAGCAACTGAGGTTTGGAAAAGACTAAGGTACTAGCTACAGATCCCAGTGCGTGGAAGATGAGGGCCTAGGGCCAGGTTTTCTGTGTGACATTCATTCTACCACTGGTCCTCTCCTGGATGCATTGTTCCTTGTTCTAGTTATTGCTGGGTACAGTATGACAGGAGCACAGCATGAGCGGGGAGAAGCATTCAGGAGCCACTGGAGATGTAGCGATAATGAGAGAGCTGCTATGTGGACATGTGATGTCTTTTCACAGAGCCTCTTGCCCTTTAAAATAACACACTTCAAACAGCAATGTACCCGTCGGTCCCACTCTTAAGAGACCAGGCTGGGATCCAGCATGTCTCAGCTCTCCCTCCACTTTTTTGGCCCCATTCTGAGCATAAAGACACTTGGAGCTGAGTGGGAACAGTATTTGTCTCGCAATTACTTCTAATTGCACTGTAGTTTTGTGGTGCATAAGTGGAGTGACCTAGATACCAGTTATGTGAAACTCTCTTTTCATGCTTGGGTCTGTATTAAGGAGGAGGTATATTAGAGAACAGTGGCTCAATGCATCTCCCAGTTAACATTTATATGTAACTGCACATCTCCACTTGTCAAATGGCCAGGTCTCCTTAACAGGCCGGATCTAAGACTGCCTCTTTCTCTGTAAGGCCTCTCTGGATTACTCCATTCTTTAGATTCCCACAGCAATTTTCTGATCCTATCTTTGATTCTCATCATTTTCCTTTTTTAAAATTGACTTTAGAGAGGGAGGAAGGGGGAGAGAG